>NC_142317.1:181250-347500 GCF_054855325.1 Carica papaya | reverse complement strand
AAAATGGAGAGATCTTGGAAAGAATTCTGAGTAGCTGTTCATATTCCTGAATCTCCCAGTCATTCAAATGTCTTTGCACTGAAATCCGTCACTCGTTTCCTCCCCTCATCACAACTGCATCACATATCGTGAACTCTTTCTGTTGAATAATAGCATAAATATGAGGGAATTGATCTTTGAATTCCTCTCCCTCTAACAATGTGTCCTCCCATAACCTTATCTGATACCCTTCCCTACCTTCCACCTGATATTCTCTGAAAGTTAATTCTGTCTCTGGTAATCTTTTTCCATAGGCTTTTAACATGTGATCTCAAATTCAATCTGGTGAACCATCCCTTCTCATCCATACCATACTTTATTGTAATCACCCTTTTCTATAAGGCATCGTATTCTATCAAGAATCCCCACAACTACTTCCCTTGTAGAGTCTCGTTCATCTCAACAAGAGACCGAATACCCAATCCCCTAAGTGTGAGTGGTCCTTTAACATCACTCCAACATGACCAAATGATACTTCCTGCTCCTCTCGATTTCTCCCCGTAAAAATCTACTTTGGATGACTTCTAATCTTTGAGTAACATTTACTGGTAGAGTCAATAATGACATGGAATAAATTGGGAGATTGCTCAATGTACTTTTGATCAGTGTGAGCCTTTCCCTTTTAGACAGGAGTCCTCTCTTCCATCGTGCCAATCTCTTTTCAAACCTCTCCACTACTGGATTCCAAGTCTTCTCTTTAAAACTAGCACCAAGTGGAAGCCCCAGATACTTAATTGCTGGTGTCGCTAGTCTACAACCTAAAGCACTTGCCAAATCCTCTGAGTCAACATCATTCCCCAATCTCACCATTTCAGATTTTTCTAAATTAATACTGAGGGCAGACAACTTTATCAGTACAAATAGAAAAATTAATTACTGAAATGAATAAAATCCTAAAGCTAATAAAGCTATAAAAATAGACTACTAAATAATATACTAGTTTTATATTTAAAAAAATTATAATTTCTAATGTATTTGGTAATTCAGAGAATCCATTTTGCATCATTGGTCTCCTGGTTGATAAATGATGTAAAACCTTGAACTTCAAGCTTTAATGAAAATTGTTAACCTTTGTGCTCAGTCATGCTCTTCAATTCCAAAAATATGGAGCCGCCCAATTGTTAAGAGTGTAAAACCCTGGCTGTGGGATGAAATCAATGTATTAACAAATCTATGCTTTAAACTCATTCTTAAGGTGAGTATCACTAGACCCAGTTGTTGGTTTTGGTTCCTCTAGCACTGGGTTTCAGTAGAAAACTCTCTTTAGATAGTGAAAAGTCTTGAGTAACCTCAATATCTTTATTCTTGGGAAGGTATGCCGGTTCTTCTTGTTCCTCAACTTCAACAAGCTCCTTCTCTTTATCCTTTTCATTGATTGCAAGTGTTTTTCAATGTTATATTTACACGTTTATTTTCTGATCATATGCTGTAAAACTACATCTTTTATGGCAAGCATGAAATGATAAGTATTGGGTAGTCTCATCATGCTGAATATGTTGATTATAAAATTTTGGTGGACCTATAAGAATATAAGTGAATATTATAGGAGCAACATCACACAAAAATTGAGTCGCTATAGTTTTTCTTTCTTAAAAAAAGAAAAAAGATTTTTTAAAAATAAAAATAGTATCGTATGATTCATTTACATGTATCATGAGGGTACAAACCCATGTACAAAAATGATTACATATTGATCAAAATATTTATAAGATTTCCAAAATCCTCAAGTGTAGAACCATCTACTTTTTAACTTCTCAAAATTATCTTCCACTCCATCAAAAGCTCTCTTGTTTTTTTCTTTCCAAATTGCCCACAAGGTAGCAAGGAGAATGAGAATAACATATTCCTTCACTCCACTAATGCCTTTCCACACTCAAATTGCTTCCCTCACTGTACCAACTATCTCTCAGTTGATCTCCGCCCCTGTGAAATTGGTGTGAGGTGTAGCTGCAAGGAAGAATGAGATCAAGGGATAGCGGTTTCTTTCCAAATTGCCCACAAGGTAGCAAGGAGAATGAGAATAACATATTCCTTCACTCCAGTAATGCCTTTCCACACTCAAATTTCTTCCCTTACTGTACCAACCATCACTCAGTTGATCTCCGCCCCTGTGAAATTGGTGTGAGGTGTAGCTGCAAGGAAGAATGAGATCAAGGGATAGCGGCTTGTAGTACTTGTGGCTTAGACTGGTGCGTTTTCGGTTCGATTTTCACGGCAGTTGCAGAGATGTTGATCAAGGTTTCCATAGGCTGGTAGGGGCAGTATCACTCACTGTCTAGTGGTGTTTGGTGAACTAATTGGCGCCTATTTAAGGCTTTATGTGTTGTGTGACTGTTTTTTTTTTTGAAATATCTGATAGATCCTATGGATGTTTGGGTGTAATACTTTTGAGTATTTACTATAGAAACTTTTAGCTTCAATGCCAACTGATGTAAGACAAAGTATGTTTAGTTTACCTGCTCGGGAATTTGGAGATAAGAACATGGACCTGGTTAGAATTTGCATGGAGACCTAAATTAGCTGGAATCAGTTTTAGAGTTTTGGATGAATCAATCCTGTTAGAATTGGAAAGAGAATTACTCCTTTTTATTTCAAAAAAAAAGAATTGGAAAGAGAATTCACTGAGGTTGAAATTTTTTAAAAGTCTCGTGTATTGTAAAAAGGATAAAACACCTGGTCCAGAAGGCTTTAACATGAGCTTTCCGTAGGAATTATGGCATATTATGAAGAAAGACATCTTAGAGCTATTTAAGGAATTACATGAACATGAAACTTTTGTGAGAGTACTCAATCCTACCTTCTTAGTTCTCATTGCCAAGGTAGGTAGAGCTCAGAGTATCAAAGTTCTTTCTCAGAGAATGGCAAATGTTATGAGTAAGGTGATAAGGGATATTCAACATGCTTTTGTGAGTGACAGATAAATTGTTGATGTTACTCCTATTGCCAATATGGTGGTGGAAGACCTAGTGCACAGGAAGAGGGAGGGGATGTTGTGTAAACTTGATGTAGAAAAAACTTATGATCATGTGAACTAGAATTTCTTGGACTACATGCTTATGCGTATGGACTTTGGTGAGAGATGGCGTTTGATGAGTTAAAGCTTGCATCACTACTACTTCTTTTGCGGTTATGATCAACGGTGGTCCATCAATTTTTTTCAGGCATCTAGAGGACTCAGACAAGGGGACCCTTCCCATGCTCTTTATTGTGATCACGGAAGCATTGAACAAAATGTTGATCAGGGCTAGGGAGATAGATCTCTTCAAACTTAAGGTGGGAGGAGGTGTTAATGCTGAAGAGATAATTCATTTGTTATTCACAGATGATATTATGATATTTTGTGAACAAGACAAAAGAGTCATGCTTAATCTCAGGTGTATATTAATGAGTTTTTAGGCGGTGTTGGGTCTTAACATCAATCTCACTAAATCTGATATGGTTAGATTGGGAAATGAGAGGGATACTGATAGTTTGGCAAGGGTTATGAATTGTAAGGCAATCAATTTACCTATCAAGTATTTGGGTTTACCATTAGGGCAAGAACATGAGATCTGGTGGTATCCAGGTTTGAAAAGAGGCTGGTTGGATGGAAGAGAACTCTCATATCCAAAGGGGGAAGAGACTCAAACTTATAAAAAGCACAATGGGTAATCTATCCATTTTTTCCATGCCTCTTCTAATATTGCCAGTGAATGTAGCTAATAAGTAGGAGAATATACAGTGCTGATTTATTTGGGGCGATTCAAATCAAAAGAGAAGATTCTATTTAGTTACCTGGAATAAGGTTAAGTGACCTTTATCTAGTGGAGAGTTGGGAGTACGATCTTTAGTAGAGATGAATAGTGTTCTGCAGGGCAAGTGGCTTTGGAGATTTATGAAGGAAGGAGTGCTATGAAGAAGGGTGATTGAGGCAAAATTCGGCACTGTTGAGAGAGATTGGTATGTGGATGTAGTGACGAGACCACAAGGTAAAGTTTTGTGAAAAATAATTGGCATGGGTCGAGACAAATTCTATAAATGCAGTAGATGGGTAGTTGGTAAGGGAGACCGAGTTAGATTGTGGCAAGATCCATGGATAGAAGGTGGACTTCTAAGAGATCAGTAACCTCAGATCTTTGCCATGTACAACAGAAAAACATCTTGATCAGCAAAGCCTTCAGCAGTATTTGGGAGGTGAAAGGATGTGACAAATTATTGTGGTAAGAAATCTCAATGATTGGAAGATTAATGAATATGAGAAGCTTCTTGACACTTTATCTCGAGTGTCAATGGATGATACCATTGATAGTTCAACATGATCACTGAGTAAGAATGACATTTTTCGGTGAAATCTTACTACAGGTTTTTGATGAAAAAAGAGGATAATGGCATCAGATTCTTGGTTAAACAAATTTGGAAGGTGAAAGCTCCTCCCAATTTTTTTTTTCTTGGGAGGCCAGTAGAGTTTAATTCTTACCATTAATGAGTTAATGAGACAGGGTAAGCTTCTAGTGAATGGTTGTTTTTTTTTTTTTTTTTCTTTTTTTTTTTTAAAAGGGCTGCATAGACATGTAATCATCTATTCCTTTGATGCTGGGAGGTTTACAAGCTTTGGACCATGATTTATGGGTTATTAGGAGCCTAGTGAGTGATGGCAGGGTCGGTTAGAGAAGAGTTATGGGAGTGGAAGGAAATCAGTGGGAGGAGGAAATACGCGGACATCATTGCTATCACAATCTTTTGGGGGTGTGGAAGGAGAGGAATGTAAGATCTTTTGAAATGGTGGATGAGGAGGATGGTTTTAATTTACTTAAAAATAGATGGTTTCAGATACTTGGTTTTTGTTATTGGGTCATGTTTTGTACTTTATGAAGGATTTAGGGAATTTTAGTGACTTGCTAATTGATATGTAAATATCTTGTAAACGGGTTAACACCCCTTTAGTGCATTTGTTGATAATACTGTTTATTTTTTTTTTAAAAAAAGAACATGGAGATTAGACCAAGAGTTTCTTACACTTTTTATCTAAAAAGTTGTAAACATCATATTTAAAAGTTTGAATGCAATTCACAACCAAAAATTTTGAAAAACTCTCAAAATATTTTATTGAATAACTGAAGTCTTTTCTCAAAAAATATGGACAAAAAAATGTTCTAAAAGATAACATCACAAGTACATTTCTTAAATAGGATTGACTTAAGAAATACTGATATTAATAAGATTAGAAAATATTGTTACTAATACACATAGAAAAACTCAATACCAAAAAGAATAAAATCTTAAGAGTACTAAAACTATAAAAATAGGCTCCTAATTAGTACAAATGTTTTATATTTAAAAGCATTACAACCCTGAATCTATTTAGGCAATCTAGAGCTAGCCTATTTTTCATCAGGTTTTGCATCCCGTCTCCCTCCTGCCTTCTGCATCTCCATTCCCAAAGAAAAGAAAGGATCATTAGGTTAAGGCAGAAGATATGATACTTCTGCATATGTGCCTGTTAGCATTAAAATCTCAGACTTGCTTGCTAAGACATTGTTGGTATAAGACTATCAGTGCTACTGAGATGGACTCTCTGTGTGGGGATTTTATTGATACTGTAGTTATATGGAAATTCTCTTTAGATAACAGGAGTTATCATTTCTTTGCAATAAGTATGTTTCTTACCAGCTTATGCGCTTTCTCTTTCTTTTGGTTTTTATCATGAGGTTCTTCTGCTCTTGTAAAGTTTGTGAAACTTAGTTGTGTTAAGGATATTGAGCCTTCTGTTTTTGGTGGCATGTTTTAATGGCAGCTCCTGCAGCCCGAGGAGTCTACCTTAGGGATGCTACAGCATGTCAGCAATCTGCTGAGGTAAAATTTATCAATAACAGTGAGAGAATTCTGAACAATTTAATTATATCTACATATCATCATGCATATGAGAAGAGATATGGACCTGGATAGGCATCCATGGGGTTAGAAGATATAACAAGAATCTGAGCACTATCCTGCTAGTCACTTAATGGGTTTTATGGAAAGAAAGAAATAGAAGACTTTTTATTTTCCTTTCAGTCTTCAGTATCTTGTTAAATACGTTTTTGTCCAGTGTTTTGTGAATGTTGTTATCAGATAAATTTGGTATCTTTAGTCCTAAAGTTCTGTAATTTATTAACTCTACTTATATTCTAGGGAGCACAGAACATCTCTTATTTCAGCTTAGTTGTTGCTTCTTATTTTCCACTTACGTGTTACTTAAGCAAAATATTACACATTTTAACAGTGGACAGTACAAGTTGATCCAAAGTTCCATGACAATTCTAGCAATTTTGAAGAACTAGTTCCATTTGAAGAGTGTATTGAGTTGCGTTCTAGCGGAAAAGCAGTTGTTAGGGCTCCTGAATATCTCCTGCTCACTCATAATGGGCGCAGCTTCAAGTTAGTCACTTTTACTTGGCTTTCTTTGTGATATTCAAGCAATTACTTTCTTTCTCTTTTTTAGGTCAAATTAAACTCACTCATGGATGTTGTTTTATTTTATATTTTTCTGGTTTACTAATTTTTCGAAAACAATTTCTTTCAGTATAGTGGTGGATCCTACCAGTCTCAGTGATGGTTTACATTACTATGAAGTCTATGGAATTGATTGCAAAGCACCATGGCGTGGTCCCCTTTTCAGAATTCCAGTTACCATAACAAAGCCTAAAGCTGTAATAAATCGACCGCCACTAATTTCATTTTCAAGGATGTCATTTGTGCCAGGTTATATTCATTCCCTTTTTCCTTTGACAGTTTGAAGATCATAACGACTCTGAACTAAAGAACTTTTTGACATGCTTGTTCTGTGGTTTATAATGCTTACATGAACTAATGAGTCATAAAATGGACCGTGCATGGTGTAGGACAACTTAGGGTTAATTTGTCTATACAAGAATTTGAAAATAAAAACATAGGTCTTACATTTAAGGTTTCTTACACATCACATTTTAAGAAATTTTAAGTATCACACTTAAAGATTTGATTACATTAGAAAACTAGAAAATAAAAAACTTTTAGAAAGTATTTATTAATAGAAAACTAGAAAATGAGAAACTTTTAGAAAGTATTTATTTAATAACTGAAGTCTGTCTTATTTAAAAAAAAAATTGAAGTCTGTCTCAAATTTACAATGTTTCCTAAGTAATCTTTCTCGGTTTTTTTGTTTTTTTTGAGATGAAAATATTGAAGTTGTATAAACCTAAGTAGTCTTTCTCTGATAAAATTAGATTAAAGAATACTAATAATAATGTAATTAGGAAATAATACTATTAGTAACAATAGGAAAAACGAAATAGTAATAAAATAATGTTCTAAAACCACTGAAACTATAGTAATATGCTCCTAAGTACCATAGTGGTTTCATATTTAACAAAATTATGCTTTGTCATCTATTTAGCCAATCTAGAGCTAATTCATTCTACATCGACGCAATAACACATTCATGACGTGATGAATCAAATAAAAAAATTGATACTGTAATATTTGTTCAATCGTCCTATATATTGTGTAAGAGGTTCAAATGCTCCGGATGACTATTGACTAGCTTTTAATGCAAAGTCTTATTTCAAAAAACAGAAAAAAGCTTTCAATGCAAATCAAATATGGAACAACAGTTTTTTAAGTTGTTTTTGTTGCTTCTTAAGATGTTTGAGATTGCCGTGAAAAATGTACTTAAGGTGATAATGCTCTTTTAGTTACTTAAATTAGGTAAGTTCTTATTAAAGAATAACTTTCTGTATGTTTGATAAGGTATTGATTGAAAAAAAACTGTAAAATAAATTAAAAAATGTATATTACAAATATTTTTATTATTTTGTTTTATGTATATACTGGTAAGCTTAAGAGGATAGCAAGAGGTTAATTAAGTGAATTAATTAGATATAAAAAAATATGAGCCTAAAAATTTAGGGCTAGGGTGCTTATTTTTTTACCTTCTGAAGTCACTTTTAAGTACCTAGGAAGTATCCTGCTTCTTACATTATCAAACACAAACACTGAAGGAAGGGTGTTTAAAGCTATCTATGCACACCAAATCAGCGATTAGAAACACCCTCTAAAATTCGTTTAGAGTTACGGACAAGTGCAAATGTGACAAGTGCATACGTGTTTGAAATTTTGAATCACTCAAGCTATTGTTAATAATTTGCCTCAGCACATATTGATGGTACACCTGATTTTAACTGTATACATAGATATGGCATGCCATTTGTCTTCCTTACCTCTCAGTTCTGATACAGTTGGCTATCATACTATTGACTTCTATGAGAATTGGAACATTTGGTCTGATTTCTTTTCTCTATCATTGCCTTATGAAATAGAAGTCCTTTAATCCTCCTGATGGTTGCATCTATAGGCCACATAGAACGTCGATATATAGAGGTGCCGCTTGGTGCTACGTGGATTGAGGCAACCATGCGAACATCGGGGTTTGATACTACTCGGCGATTTTTTGTTGATACAGTGCAGGTATGGCATATGTTAAGAATTAATGTCAGATTTTAGAACTCTGGTTTTTGACATGCCTTCAATTTGCAGCTTTGTCCCTTACGAAGGCCTATCAAGTGGGAGAGTGTTGTAACCTTTTCTTCTCCAGCTGTCAAAAGCTTTGCCTTCTCTGTGGTTGGCGGCCGGACAATAGAATTGGTAATAGCTCAGTATTGGTTGAGTGGCTTAGGAAGTCATGAGCCTACTACTGTAGATTTTGAGGTAAAAATTCCTCTCTGGAACTACAAAAACTTTCATTTTCACTTCAGGATTTTGTATAGGCATTAAGGTCCATTTGAAGTGAAGCACATGAAGTGACATGTAAAATTGTAGATAGAGTTTCATGGGATTGACATCAACAAAGAGGAATTAATACTTGATGGAAGTGAAGCACCCATCAGAATTGATGCTGAAGTGCTGCTGGCATCTGAGAAGCTTGCCCCAGCTGCTATTTTGAATAAGGTGAAATAGGCTTCTTGGAACAGATGTCAGGGTTCATATATATGTTATCTGCTAAAGAATTTCCTTAACCAGTACCTTTTTTTCGCTCATTTAGATTTAAAATTGAATATCTTCTTATTCTCTATGTGACTTTGCAGATAAGAATTCCACTCCGGCCTGTTGAGGCTAAAATTAGTGCTCTCCCAACCAATTGTGACAAGCTACCATCAGGAAAACAGATTCTTGCGTTGACATTAACGTGGGTTGTGTTGTTTCTTTTACTTAATGTCTTGTTTGGTTTCAAATTTATCAATCTTCTCTCGCAGTTACAAGTTCAAATTAGAAGATGCAGCTGAAGTAAAACCTCAAATTCCATTGCTTAACAATCGGATCTATGACACTAAATTCGAATCTCAATTTTATATGATTTCAGACCCAAACAAGGTACTTTGAATTTTGGGTGCTATTTCAATTGAAAACTTAAAATGTTGCTGTCCGTTCATTCCAGTTAGAAGAACAGCTTGATATTCAAACACTTGGACATGAAAATTAGTGAAAATGCATTCTTTCAACCCTCCAAGTCTTTCTTAATATGTTTCATGGGTCCTCTTTCTTTCATTTTTTTCTCCTTTTTGGAATGGGGGTTGACATTTTCATGTTTTTTTTATAGCGTGTATATGCAATGGGTGATGTTTATCCAAAGTATTCAAAACTTCCCAAGGGTGAATATAATCTGCAGTTGTACCTGAGGTAGGCTGTTTTCCAGGCATCACGAATTATGTAATTAGACGTACATTATGTTTCACAATTTACAGTGATATTTTTTTTTCGGTAAACTACCCTTATTTGATGACTCTATTTGTTATTTGAGACTATTGAATCCTCGAACATTATCTTTCAAAAGAAACTTTTGAATCCCATTTGTGTTTGAGATTTTACCTTTGTATTGAAGAACCAATAGTGCTCCTTGAGGTCATGAAGGTTTACTTGTTATGCAGCTGCACTGGTTGAAAGTTTCTTAAGGTTCCCGAGTTTATCTAAGTATATGCTTCAACCCCAGTTTTCTCATGATAGTTATGTGTATCAGGCATGATAACGTGCAGTGCTTGGAAAAATTGAAGCAACTGGTTTTATTCATTGTACGAAAATTGGAGGAAAAGGTAATATTTGACGTTCTTATAGGGTTTTTTGAGATGTTGTAACATTTTGAAAATCTGGTTGGGCTTCTGTTTCTGAAAATTTAGTTGTTTTCTGAATTTGATTTTTCTTCTTTGTTTGCTTAGATAAGTCCTCTAATGTAAACTATATGCTTTGCCTTGTTCTTAACTTACACAAAAATGATTAAATCCATTTTCGTAGTAAGTCTACAGGCTATATCTGGTCTCCTTTCTTTAAATATCTTTTTGAGAGAATAGGTGGTCTACATTCGTAGATTTATTGTTTAGTCATTTTAGGCTTTTTCAATTTATACCTTTTTGCCTAGCTTCATGTTTTTTAATTAAGAAAGGACATATCGTTAAGAACAGAAGAAATTTCTATTAACTTTTAAATAACTTTTGGATCTGGTTATATGAAATTTATACTCACTTGTATATGTTTTGTGGTGCAAAGTGTTTTTTTGTTTGTTTACGCTTGTGTTTGTGAAGGTTATTTCTTTTCCTTTGTGGTCTTCATTTTTGGTATAATACCTATATGAATAGAACTTGTTTATGTACTTGTTGGCCCCTTTGGTTTTTGTGATTGATTATCTTACATATTCTACCAAAGGAAATAAGTGCTTTTTAATACATTCAAAGGATAGTTTCTGGTGTAAACTATGCATGCTAAGGCTGTCATTCATCATTATTAGAGATACCTGTTAAATGCTATATCGTTTTTTTTTCCTTCTTTTTCGGTACTTCCAGGAAGTTATTCGGCTGAACTTCTATTCCGAACCAGATGGTCCTGTGATGGGGAATGGTGCCTACAAATCCTCTGTTTTAGTTCCAGGGTATGTGTTTCCATGACCAACTTATTTTGGGGGTTCATTTTTCTTCAAATTGGTCAACTTCTTGAATGCTGGAGCATAAATTACTTTTTGGCAGGGAAAAGGAAGCTTTTTATTTGGGCCAGCCAACCAAAGACAAGCTCCCCAAGGTATTGATTTATTTGCTTAAAATATTTGTATAGTTGTTCTCCCATCTGTGAAGAACATAGCTAAATGTACTGAAAAATTCCTGCAGAACTCTCCACAGGGGTCTGTATTGCTGGGAGCCATCTCTTATGGGAAACTATCATATCACAGTAAAGAAGATGGGAAAAATCCACAGAAAAATCCTGTTTCTTACCAGATATCTTATATAGTGCCTCCAAATAAGGTTCTGAAATCTGCTCACTCTTTCTGCCAACCTTATTCCTTTTTCTCTCTATCACTTATAAAGTCAATTTGTGATAACCCAATAAAATATAATATTTATGTGCTCAAGTGAGTCATCAGCTGTTTCAAATTTACATTATATGATTCTTTTTTGGTTTTTGGTTTTATTTTTGTTTCTATTTTATATTATTCGACAGGTTGATGATGACAGGGGAAAAGGTTCTTCTTCAACATGTTCTAAAACTGTCTCAGAACGCTTAGAAGAAGAGGTACTTGATGCAAAAAATTAAAGTTTTTCTCGATAATTGAGCATGAACTAGTGGTTGCCAAATTCTTTTCTGTGTCTTTGCAGTTGCCAAACAATATCTGTTTTATGCTGCAACTTAAATGTGTTACAAGTTATATACCACTATGTTTTCCATCAAATGATTAATTGTGTAAATTAGGGCTGATTTATACGTATGGATGTGCTTGTTGTGTGTGTGTTTTGAGTTTTGATTTTGCATTATGTTGATTAAGAAAGTCCAAACAGAATTTCCAATTGATATTTTTTGTAACGCAAATATACTGCCGAAGTCTTGACTTTGTGCTTTTCACTTATATTTGTGTTTCTTCATATACTAGGGCAGTAAAATGGGATTTTGGATAATAAGAGTAAAATTTAACTGTTATAACAACTAAAATAATCCAAATAGAATATTGTTGCCTAATATTGATCTTTTTGCTTTCATTTTGTTTTTTTTTTTTAAATCATTGTGCACAAGTGAACCCTTTCATTTCAGCCTGGTCAGTGTTGAGCACCTTAAAGTTTCTTATAAATTTTGCCACTGTTTGCTGTATCACTTGTCAATTAGATTCGAGATGCAAAAATTAAGGTCCTTGGAAGCCTTAAACAAGACACCGACGAAGAGCGTTCTGAATGGAAAAAGTTGTCAGTTTCTCTCAAGGTGAGAGCCTTTTTTTGTTTCAATCTCGGAAAGGATATATCTATTGATGTTGTATTTAGGGAATTTGTTGATATGATGAAGAAACTCTATCAACTTCAGTCTTCCCAACTCTTTATTCTTTTCTATATAGTGTATTACCTGATTATGGAATATTCTGTTTCAAACTTTGAATTAATTCTCTTGAACCTGAAGACGTAAGCTTATCAGAACCCAGCCCTTGTCTTTCCCCCTCAGTTCAGTTTGCTTTATTGTTACCTTTATGATGATATTCTATATCTGAAGATATGGTATTTGCTGTGTTATATGTGTCTTTAATTAAAAATTGCCCGCCATATGTTTTACATGCTGTCAAGTAAATGTTATATTTGTCCTTTGGCAGTCTGAATATCCAAAGTACACTCCCTTGCTTGCCAAGATATTGGAAAGTTTGGTTTCTCAGAGTGATGTTGGGGACAAAATCAACCATGATAAAGAGGTAAGTTCGGCATTCAGTTTGTGATTATGAATACACTATTTGCCTGCATGAATATGCAGTAGTTAAATGGGGGTGGCTGCTATCCCTTAAAGTCAACATGACATTCTAGTCTCGAAAAGGAGAAGCATCTTATGGATATAACGAACTGCGTGTATGATTTCCATGCATTTTATGGAAATGCATGAATGATGTCTTACAGAAATTAATGTTAGAAATGTCTGGCAGTGATGACTTCTACTTTGCAGGTTGTTGATGCTGCAAACGATGTAATTGACAGTATAGATAGAGATGAGTTGGCAAAATACTTTTCACTCAAAAGGGATCCAGAAGATGATGAAGCGGAGGTGTGTACTTATGCTCATTCACCTAGTTTTACTTTGCTTTTTAGTATCAGATGACCTCCTGATGGACTCACTTGGAAAATCAACAACTAAACCCAGAGCCAGCGTTGTTTCTTTCATCCCTTCTGTGCTCAAAAAAATGTTGGAAGTGAAAGAGTAGAGTGTTCTATTATTGTTGTGTGATTGTCTCAATATGTTTGCCAGATGCAAATTTCTGTTCACTCTAAGTTATCAGGCTTGAGGTCTGCTTCATCCCACTGTATAAGACAACTTGATCAAAGTCCCACTTGATGAGAGGTCCAAACTTTCAAATTTCATTTTTCTAACCCTTCAATTTCTACCTTCTAATGGTCCAAAGTGTACTATCTCGTAGACTGTTATTGTGAATATAGATGTAACTTTGTTATTTAGCTTATTGTTCTCTTGTATGTGAATAAGTAAGAGGCAGTGTTTTCTGTATTTAAGTTGATCTTTTTTTTTCGGGGATAGAAAATTAAGAAGAAGATGGAGACATCTCGTGATCAATTAGCAGATGCATTATACCAGAAAGGACTGGCCATGGCTGAGATTGAAGTCTTGGAGGTAAGAATTACTATCGCTCTGATAATGTTGATAACAATCTGTACAATTTTGTTAGCTTAGTGTATTGATATTTCATCTTATCATTATTACAATTGTAGAGTGAGCAATCTCCAAGCTCAGCTGTAGCAGAAGACACAAAAGATGCACCTGACTCTTCTCCTGAGGTGGATTTGTTTGAAGAGAACTTCAAAGAATTGAAAAAATGGGTAGACATGAAGTCCTCGAAATATGGCATTCTCTTTGTGCTACGTGAAAGACGGTGTCAAAGGCTTGGAACTGCACTGAAGGTATTTTCTATGACCGTCTAACCTCAATATTGTTATTTACTGTTATCTTTTGGTCATTTAGCAGAATAAGGAGATCTGAAGTTGGGTTTGCGTTGAAAGGAATTTATTTAATTCCTGGCATTAGTGAACAAACTCTCTTTTGTTTCAGAGTTTCTTGTGATTTACAAGTAAATATTTAAGAATGATGATTGTGATTGTGCTTTATAGTATTAACATTTATTGAATTCTTGCTTTTGGTAGATATTATCTTGTCTAAACAATCCATTCATTTGTAATCTGATCTCTAATCTCCTATTTATTGTCTGATGATGTTTCTCGTGGAATCCAATGATTCAGGTATTGAATGACGTGATTCAGGATAATGGGGAACCTCCAAAGAAGAAACTTTACAAACTAAAGCTTTCATTGCTTGATGAGATAGGGTGGAATCATTTGGTAAAGATGGAAAGACAATGGATGTATGTGCGCTTCCCAACTAGCTTGCCTCTTTTTTAAGCTTGTATCAGTAACAAGATCAGACATACCAGGTTAAATAAATGGGTTTATTACCATGTCACATTGCGAAAAAGTTGTAATACAACATTTTTTTAAAATGCTTTTACTCTTGGTCCTTAAATATTCTTTATGATAGAATTTCATTTTCAGTTTTATAGGATAGATTGTCATAATCTTTCTGTGATGCTTTTACCTAGTTAGGATTACATTAGAACCTTTTTTTGGTAGAAGAAACGGATCTTACTCGCCTACGTTTCAGAAGCACATTGATGTCAGTCTCCTTGCTTATCCTCTTTCCTCATGCTTCAAAAAACACAGCGAAGCTCATGTTTATGTCAAGTTGTAGTCTCCTGACAGGTAAAAGATAAAGTTTCGTACTCATCCATAAGCTCCTTGCTCTTTTCCACCTGTCCGCCTCGAATTTCCTCCAGCATCAGCCCTTGCAAGTTGATGCTTGTAAGTCTCTTCTATCCCTAGTAATGAGTGGATGGGAGGCGGTTGATATCTTTTCCGAGCCTCCAGACCTATAGGGATGACTTGGAGGATATCAAGTCTTTGTTTTAAGAGCAACACCTGAGTAGTGGTTGGATCTACATAAACAGCATCCTCACTGCAAGCTCTTAGCTTTTCCCGGCATTTTGTTGCCTTCTTGGTAGCTTATGATGATGAGCCTGTCTGAACGTAATCGCTCTAGATGATCAATGTTCATTTTCGCTAGTATTTATCGTGGTACTGTGATGGAATACTTGTCTAGCTTGTCTGAACCTGAACCGGGGGCATCCACCTCAAAGTCAGTTATAGCCTGTGAGATAAATTTGTATATATTATCACCAGATGACAATGATTTCACCATCTTTTAGTGTTCCATGGTTAGCTCTTTTTTAATTGGCATATCTAAAAAGAGGTGATTGTAAGAATTCGTTTTAGAATATAACGGAAAACAAATATCTGCAAAGATGTGTCTTAACAATAAGCTTAATTTATTAAGGTGCATAGTTTCTTTCAAGCTCAGTCTTAATAGCAATCCTGCAAATGTGGTTCTCGCGAGGGCATATTACAAAATAAGTTAAAAGCTTGCAATACTAATTATCAATGTAAATATTTAACTACTGGGTTATTTTTTTAAGAACTACTACTTCGAAATTTTTGATATTCAATTATTAAAACTGTAAGCACTTACGATACATATTGTAAGTTTGAGTTATCTGTCACATTCTCCTTTAACGATAATCATAGCTTTCAGAGATAAAGTATATTTTTAGCCTTGATGTACGTCCAAAGGCCCATTGGATGCCAAGCGTGGATTGGGAGGGTGATCATCTCAAATTGCAGTAATCCTGTTCCCACTATGCAGGACTAATCTAAACCCGTCAGAATTTTATGATTATTACTTATATTTATAACACACCATATGACAATATTGCACATATAAGCAATTTAATTTACCTTTTCTAAAGTTTTCTCCAAAAAAAGAGTTTTTTTAACAGACGATGCTAACTAATAATAGGTAGGAGATTATCAAACGACAATGCCATTAAATCCACAAGCTTGATTTTTGTACGTAATACTTGAAAAGGAAAAAAACAAATGCAGGAACTAGATGTAGGCGATCGTGTTTTTTTTTTTTTTAAAGATTGATTGGAGTGGAATTTAGTTTTAGAAAAAACAAATGCATAAAATCAACATATGGATTGAGGTTTTAAGATTTCTTGGAGTAGAATTTAGTTTTAAGAAAAGTCTAAAGAGATCGCTTTATATCGAGTTTCAACCCGAGTTCTAATGTATCACTCATGTAAGTACATGATCTTATTTAGATAAAAAAAAAAAAAAAAGAAAGGAATTGCAATACCAATACAGTCTAAAGAGTCTGCAAAACAAGAGGGAGACCATAAGAGGGTCTTAAGGAGAGCAGAAGGGAAGGAGCATGAGTGTAAGTTGGAGAAAGGGAGAAGGAAAACCTAGAAAGAATTAGTGTCAGCACAATCTTATACTCCATGGCGCTCAAGTTTTTCCCAATGCACATCCTTCCTCCAAACCCAAATGGTAAAAAACCCATCTTGTGTTTGCATCCTCCGTACAGAATGTCTTCCTTAAACCTCTCTGGTTTAAACTCGTACACATCCTCCCCCCACAGTTCTGGGTCATGGTGCATCGACACTACGTCGATCCATATGTTGGTTCCGCTTGGGATCACCGTGCGATTATCATCGTGCGACACCCGAATTTCTTCTCGTACTTGTCTCTGTGCATTTGGTGCTGGTGAGTACAGCCTTAGAACCTCGTTCATCACCCATCCCATCTGCACAGTTTTTCGCACGTAACTAATTAAATTCTACTAGGGTTAAGCAAGATTTGAAGCCGTTATTTTGAATTTTTCCGCACTAAATTGAATTTTAAATCACGCGAGTATGTAGACATTTATTTACATGCACGAGCTCCATGCGCCACGCATATATAAATATACAACCATATGGGCCATGCATGCAGAAACCGATGATATATATATATATATAACGCATGGAGTTAGCATGGTTAATGCCGATTTTTTTACCTTTGACTCCTAAGCACTTTCTGTTATAAAAGAAAATTTTAATTTATCAACCTTCTATTCTGAGTAATTATAATTTATTAAACATCTTCTCAAATAACGGCAGACACGTAAAGGACATAACACATGCTGAGCAGTTAATGGATTCGAGCCGGTTTCCAAAACCGGCGTCGTCTAGTGGGCGTAGCTACTTAGCTAGCTAAGTTTCTGGTCCAGACAAAAGAACATGAGAGAGTGTTAATAACAAATCAGAGCATCAGCAAAACGACAACGTACAGAAAGCTCAAGAGGATTAAATCTTACCTTCTTAAGCCTAGCAAGCATGGTGGCGTCAACCTCCTTCTCTCCCACAACCTGTCTTATCTCCTCCCTCAGTTGCTCTTGCCATTCTGGATGCATGGCCAAAACCAGCAACGTCCACGTTACCGCCAGCGCCGTCGTCTCTTGTCCACCGAAAAAGAAAGTCTTGCACTCGTCAACCAGCTCTCTCGGCGTCAACGTCTTCCCGTCACGCCCATCAACATTATTCTCGGCCTCCGACAATAAGCCCAGCAAGTCCTTTTGCGGCGATCGTCGGTCGTTTTTCCGGTCGTTAATAATGGTAAGGAGGAGTTCGTCAATCTCTTTCCCGAGCCTCTTGGTTTCCCGAGTTTGCCTTGGAGATATCAAGTACTTGTTTAAGGGGACACCCACGTAGCGGTTGGATTTAAAGAGCAGCATTTGCATGGCTCGTAACTTTTCTAACACCTTACTTCCAACTTCGTGGTTTGTGCCAAAGCTTGTCCTGGCTATGATCTCGCCTGCTGTTTCTATCATCTCTTTCTCCACATCGATTAACGGGTTGCCTGAGTTGATCATGGCCGTCCACTTGTCTAGCATCTTTGTGGTGGACTCCACCATCATGTTGCTCATATTCTGTAGGGCACATGTATTATAGGCTCGTTAGGATTTAGTGGGTTGATTTTGAAAGAACAAGTATATAAATCACTTAGTGGGATTTAAATATGAAAAGAGACGATGAAGTAGGTGCTCAAAAGCCTCTGCATGACAATTGTTTACTTTTCACACCAAGAAAAAGATATTGTTTATTTTAGTGCTTCCCGACAAAAAGAAAAGAGTTATTAGTGAGCTAAAATGTATATACTGTTAAGTATTAATCGAGCATGATTGAAGATGATTACTTCACAAAAAAAAAAATATTTATTGGGTGCTAATAAATGAGTAAGAGATGACTTTTGACCCCTTTGTAATACTGAATAAACAAAGAAACTGGAAATGAAAGTGCAAGAGCTGTAAATTAAGAGAGAGAGAGAGAGAGAGAACCTTCAAGTTTGCAGGAGTGAAAGCAGGAGTGATGACGTGGCGGTGACGAACCCATTCGTCACCTTCAACCATGTTCAAGCCATTACCAAACATGGGTTCTCTGTCTTGTTTAAACACGTCGGGTTTTCCCCAGCTCTTGCCCATTACCCCTTCTGATATTTTCTTCAGAAACTCCGGGTCTGCAATACACAAGAATGGCTCTGTGCCTAGCCAGTACACAAATACCTTCCCTGCATTAACGTCCAAACAAACTGGCATTATTACATCTAAGCGCTTATATATACTTATCCGTATTTAAGTAGGAAAAAGACTATATAAATATATATAGTGTGTGTATATATATATTTTTTTTTTGACACAGGCACATAGTTCTTATGCAAGGTCAAGTAGTAACTGGCCACTTTGTTATCTTACCAAACACCAATAAATATATATATATATATATGTATCTCTGTATATAAGCGAATTACCATATGATTTTTGCCACCGGGAAAAGTAAGGAAGTGCAGTTGAGTGAATATCATGTGAGACTGTTGATGATCTAAACGAAGAAGAAGAATCTTTGGTATTCTTCTTCATCTCGGTAATGTTTCCTAAAGGAAAAGTTGGAGTTGGACCTTTAAACCCATTTCTCTTTAGCTTCTTATATGCAAAAATGGGTGATACCCAGCAAGCAAATATTAACTTCAAGAACATGAACAGAAGCAAAGCCGCCATGGCAGCTTTGGTAAAAGCTCGACATAGTTCAAACCACATCATCTTTCTCTCCCTATATATATATATATATATCTGTCTATCAAGGTTATCACAGGTTTTTTCTTTAGTTGATTGTTGGTGGATAGAGAAAGGAGAATCAGATGGGTTTTTATAGATGGAGATGGAGATGGAGATGGAGATGTAGAGAGAGTTCAAGAATGTCGGAGATTTGACTGAGAGAGAAGATGAAAACAACTCGTTTATGGCATGAACATTTCTCAGGGTCTTTCTTGTTGACTAGGATTTTTCTTCTTGTTATTAATTTTTTACATAATTTTTAATTCAGCCGTCTTCGCTTGGGGCCGGGGTTTCTTAAATAACGAAAGAACAAAAGCAAAATCATGTTTCTTTAAGCCTTGAAAATCCAGACAATGAGTTGCATCCGCGTCAGATTTGCTGATAATGCTTCCCTGTGATTTTTCATTTCAATTCACAAGATTTCCATGAACAACACGCTATACACCCACCCATGTATATATATATATATATTTACTTCCCTCATTCGCTTACTTTTACCGAAACTAATAACTTCCTAACAAAAGGTTTAATACCCAGAAACTAATATTGATTATGCGAAACTTCTCAGACGTTACTAAGTAAATTTTGTGACCAATATGGATACTACCTTTGAATTTTTATAAAATTAATTAATATCTTTTTATTAGTTTAGAACTCAAATATTGATTTAAAGCTAAGCTATAGAAAATTGATATATATATATATATATGTATATGTATATATAGGTAGATAATAGAGCGTCAAATACAAAGTAATCACAGAGTCTATGTCATTTACTCTTTTTGACATGTTTCTTTGTCTTTTGTCACGTGAGTTGGATTTTCATGTACTTTTTGGTATTGGAATACTTATACGCACCATCTCTCCCCACTATAATATCTAAAATTTACTTAATACTAATTAATTTCGAAAAAATAATTAATTATAAAATTATAAACTTAATTAAAACAGATTAAATTTAAGCTAATTTTTTAAATTTTTTTTAAAAAAATCTTTATGTAATTAAAAGAAATAATTAATTATTCTTCAAACTAAAAAATTCATCTTTTGTTGGAATCATTATAAGCTCCGCTGGAATTTCTTTTTATTATTTATTCGCCTCTAATAATTTTATAAAAAAAAAAACATGTTAATTAAATAATAAATTTCAATCAATATCATAAATTTATTTGATATAATTTTTTGTTAAAGTATATTAAATGAATATATCTTGAATAATTATTGTGTTTAAGGAATGTACATAAATAGATAAAAATGAAATTTATAAATACGTGGATCATATTTATTGTAACACCTATCAAAACCTTTTTTTTTAATTTTTTATTAATAAATATAATTATTTATTTTATTTTATTTTAATAAAAAAATAGAGTAAAATTTATTAAGAATTAAATTGAAAATAAATTTTAAAAAAATGGTGAAAAATTGGGTTTGGGGGGTATTTTTGAAAGAAAAATCAGAAACCGGGAGTCAAAACGAAATTTAAAAAAAAATTTGTCATGTTAAACGTCTGGTCAGCAGTCTCGACCAACCAGGACACGCCAAGTAGCAGAGGCGTTGACGCGGGGGGAGCCATGTGGGTGACCCGAGTGCGCGCGATCGAATGACTGAGATCCGTTCCCGCGCGCACAGACAACCCAAAGTGAATCGCGATGGACGGCCCATATTGGATCGCGATGAACGATCTAGATTCACTCTCTATTTAATCGCGATCAGATGGTCCAGATCAAACGCGATGGACGGTTTAGATCAAACACGATAAACGGTGCAAATCAAAAGTAGATGGGTATAAATAACCCCATCCGCACCAAAACCCTAACTCTAGCCGCTAGAATCCCTCGTCGGAGAAGACAACCCAACCGCCGGGGAGTCGACCATTATCACTTGCCACCACATCAGAATCCTTTCCGACCGCCAAAAAATGTAAAAAAAAAAAAAAAAAAATTTACACGAAATTCAATTTTAAGCCCAGCCATGCCCAAATTGGAGTGAAAGAACCAGCTAATTGGTCGAAAAACACCAACGAAGCCTGGCGGCGCCGCCGCGGGGAATTTCACAAACCACCTCCGAGGAGACTCTTTCTGATTCCCATTTCGCGTAATTTTTCCACCGTTATGATAACCGTTTTCTTTTCTACAGGTTAACCGAAGCGAAACACTCAACCGCAACGTGAGCTGGAGGAGCCGCCACACCAGAGAGCCCTACGGCCAGTGAGTTTCGATTTTTTGTATTCTTTCGTCCCATCGAAGCCTTTTAGCATGTGTACTTGTAGGAATCGATGCAAAATCAACCGAAAATGGCCGACCCGAGGCAGACAGCCGCCGTGTCGAATTTTTAAAATTAGCCGAGCGAGCCCTGAAACTAATTTTTGAGTTTATTTAGAACATTTGTAGGTACTATAAGCGTGTTTCAGTTCCCGAAGAAAAATTCAGGAAACTTAAGAACCGCCCGTAGATGCAGTAAATCGTTTAGTTTTTCGGCGTCAAATTGAGTAAGGATCCTTCACCCTATTCTCTATCATAGAATTGAAGTTTAAATAAATAATAATACGGTATTTTGTACAAATAAATATGCGTAACTAATTACGGATTATTAATGGAGGCCGAACCGGATATTGTTCTTTGTTGATTTATTTTACAGTCTAAAAGTATGATAGTATCTTATTTATCTATTTTATGGTTTAAATGCACGTATTACTGTCTTACCTGACTTCTATTTGATTTGTAATTTGAGACATGATTGCGTTACCAAGTGCATATTTATTTGTTTATGTGATTATGTTTGATTTGGTAATGGAGACTAAAGAAAAACAGGAAATGGGTGTGATCAAATAAACAGATAGAATTGCAGTCTTACTAGATATCATGGGAAATGGTGGACGGACCGGGTATATAAGGAACCCCACTGTGAACGTTATCTTATATCGGACGGGGTATGGAGATTTAATAATTTGGCGCTCATACCGGAGGAGATATGGGGACGACCCGCTTCACCTTTATACCAGACGGGGTATTGAGGTTTAATGTCTTGATGCTCATACCGAACGGAGTATGGGGACAGCCTTGTAATTGAGATTGTTAAGGGAAATGGTTCACGTGTAGCGGGGACACTCCTATGAACCTCCCATGGATACTAGTAGACTGGTAAAATGAGAAATGGTTATGATTTAGTTTATTGTTAATGGATATGAATTCATGATATGTTCTATGTTACTGGGTGTTCATGAAGTTATGATCTGTATGGTATTATTGTCTCTATAGATTGTTTTCATAAATTTTACTACGGTAAGTGAACGGTAAATGGTTTTATGATTGATAAACGAATTTATTAAATTTAGTGCTCCATTAGTTGTTTTGATTTTATACCAACTTTTACTTCTGTACCGGTGATATAGTGTGATATCTTTACTGGATTAGTATAACTCATCCTTTATTTAACCATTTCAGATCAAGAGGATCTAGTTTCAGAGTCCGATCCGCAAGAAAATTGCGAGTAGATGCTAGATACTTTCTATTTTCTATTATTTTTCTTATTTTTCGTGTTTCTTTCAGAGAATTCATTTCGTAATGTTGTTCAGTACTTTTAAGTTATTGTACAAGAGATGTAAACCTAAACATTCTATTTCGTTTCCACACTTAAATTATAATATATTTCCTTTTGAATTTTCGAAGTCGCTACATTTATAAAATCTATCAACTCACTCGTCTATATTCTCTGAATAACTAATGATTTTTCATATACATTTGATGTTATAATTATATATATGATTTTTCATATATATAATTTTTCATATATATATATATATATATATATATGCACATTTCCCACTTGTGTTGTACCATTTTTTTCCTTATACATGGACTTTTGGCAGCATTTTATCATTTTAAAACTAATATAAAAATTTATTTATTTTTTTAGTATTTTATATAACATAATATATATTAATTTTAATTTTACGAGCATGCATTGAGAAACACGTTATTTGATATATGTCTGTGGAATTAAATCACATGATTAAGGTGGCAAAAAGTAATGGTGTTTTAAAATTGTTCTCTGAATATTGTAAATAATTACCATCACATATTTAATATATGAGTCAATGTTCTTAGACCCAGTTAAATTCTTTACTATAAAATATTAAATGAATTAATAAATCAAAAGTTTAGATTAATTTTTCTAATATATATATATATATGTACTATACTATAGTGTTATATATCTTATTGATAAAATATATTAATAAGATTAATTTATTCTATGAGTTAAACCAGTAGAGTTACGTGTGTGAATAAGAAGACTACTATTGAACTCAGTTTCTGTCTGTGGGTATGTATATATACATATTATATATGATTCTTTTTCTTCCGTTTCTTTTGACGAATCCATTATCTCCCAATCAAATAGCTTTTGTTAGGCAAACAATTAATCCAACGTGAGGGGTGAATGAATTTTAGTTTAAGAAGTGTATGTATGTCTATTCTCTCTCACATTTTCTTTATGTATAATATATATATATATATATATATTAGCTCATGATCAGGACGTAGACAGAGAAGTTTATAGATATATATATATGTATACACACACACACACACACACAGAGGCACAAGGATCATGCTTGGAAATGTAATTTAAGGGATCGTGAAGAGATTAGGAGAAGAAATTCAGACGAAAGTTTCTAATAAACCAATTAATATTTATACAGCGATTATACAAGTCATTTTCTTTTCAGTCTGTGGAAAGAATCAGTAAGGAAAGCCATATTCATATGCATACTGCGGGCGATCTGCAACACGAATTGAAACAACGCATGCTCTTTACGGTTGATACGATACGCATGCATATATGGTGTTATGATGATGTTTTGAGAAAATATTAAATTGGTTTGTATTATTTTAGAATTATATACATACATATACATATACATATATATATGTAACATGCATGTGAGAAGAATGCAGGAGAAGGAGATACACTGCGGAACAGGGACACAGATGTTGATACGGCAAAGATGAGTCAAGACAAGTTTACCAATCGTGGTTTGACTATATTTCAACGACCATTTTGATTCACGTTGGCTGTTTCGTGCAGACCTATTTAACGTGCAATGAAACATGTGAAGACATCGAATTAGATTTTACCACATTTATCATATTTATCAACATGTTTATTTGGTTCGATTCGCTAAAATGGGATAAGATAATTTGACGAATATGATATTATCTTCAGTCTTTGACAAAGTAGGGGTTGCTCGCTGCGGAAAATCATCTTATGGAAAAGGGAATAGGGTTTAAAATCCTCTCTCTCTCTCTCTCTCTCTCTCTCTCTCTATATATATATATATATATATTGTGGCCGTATGGCAATGTGGGTTTTTTCAAAGATATTTTTTCTTTCTATTTTTATCAAAGTACATGTATATAATAATGGCTTTAATTACAGTGGTCGGTCTCCTTTAATGAATATTTTTCTTTTAATTTCCATGAAAAATGTGATAGTCTCCAGTTGAAGTAGAGAACAAGAACTTCTCTTCCCCCATTGTTCCAATTCGTACGATGAAATTCCTGATTTGATAAAATTCTAATAGTAGTTTGGTGAATTATTATTACCAGGACAAAAGAACAAGAAGAGATTTTATTGTACTGATGATTTTGTTTGTGTTCAGGTAGTGAGGATAGTTGTCATTAGTCGATTTGTTTTTATGGGATTGTGTGATGGAACATGGATGAATTATTTTCACAATAAATGAAAGAGTTCATGTCTCTGGTTTTGTCTTTTAGCTCCAATCAATTGTATGTCATATCATGGAATATGCAATAATATTTTCAGACAACTGCTTTGAATCAAAAACAACAGAAGACATCTTCCAATTAAACCATCAGTTCATCATCAAAGTTTTGTACAATCAAGTAGAAAAAAATTTCAATTAATTGAATGGATCAAAGATGAGGATATCCACCGTTCAAAGAAAATAAAACAGGAGCGAATATGGTCGGGCTGAGAGTCAAAAGTAATGGAAAAGCAAGACTGCATCATCAAGCTGGATCTGCGACGACTCCAGAACTAGCCTCACTTTTCTTATCCGATTGAATCGATCATTCAGTTCCCCCACGCGCTTATCTGACGGCAGACTCAGCAGCTGAAACGCAAAATGAACATAATAGGTAACAATGGTGATGGTGTGAATGCCACAAGCAGAAATCTGACGAGAAGAGGAAAAATGGAAGTACCTCCTTTTCTTGCTCCAGTTCATATGCCAGCCGTTGATTTAGATTTAAAGCGGCATGGAACATCTCATCCAACACATGTTCCCACAATGTCCGCTTATTCACCTTCCACAACAGGAATTGTGCTTGTCTAGCTCCTGTCACTACTAGTTTCTGTATCAACCATATCAATTACACAAGCAGCCAAGAGCTTGAACCGCAAGGCATATAATTTTAATTACTGTCTACCGTGATGAACACTTCCCCTCAAATTATAACACCATTTCGTACGTTCAAAACAAATGCATGAATATCCACAAACTCTATCAGGAAGCAAAGGTCGAGGATAGAGTATGCAAATCTTTTGCTTTTACCGAAAAGGGCAAAGACCGAAGTTTAAAATTACACAACTTGCACTGATCTAAAGCTGCAAACAGAAACGGTGTATACCTCCATATGCAAGTATTCATCCTTCCACAACTTGTAAAGAATTTTTGGAGCATCCTTCTTTTCAACAAAAGTGGAATCTGCTATCTACAAAATAAAATTAAGAAAAACAATGGAATAAACATACACCGAACATGTGCTTCTAGAAGCTTAAGAAATTTCCTTTGAGTAGTTGGCTATATCCAGCTTAGTTTTTACACAAATTGGATAAAGAAACGTCGCCAGAAGTTTTTTTGGAGGAGTTCATCTTCAATTAAGTTGAATTGGTAAAAATTTTCTCCTCAAATAGAAAAGGAAACTTTCTTGCAGGAAAGAAACCAGCAAGGCTCTGGATCCGGCAGACCTACTAGTTAAAAATCCTTACCTTATCAGTCTCAAGTAGACGACCAGCTTTCAGCAATAACCTAAACATTCTGTAAGCATCCCTCCCATACCTTTTCAGAACAACTGACTCCACCTGCAAGGTAGACATTTGACTCAGGTAATGAAGAATGGTTATTTCAACTACTCGAAAGAGTATAGATCGAAATAAACCTCATGATTCTGTGCCAGTTCAATAATGTGCTTGAAATCTGTACAAGAAACACAAAATTGGAGGTCTGAAAATAATAAAACCAGCCAAACGAGATTAAGGTGGAAAAAGGGTTGTATGATACCAACACTATATGATTCATCAAACTCTCTAACAAAGGGTGGAGAGCCCAACTGAACGAGAGAAGCACTGACACGATCGATGGTCATATTACGACCTGCTTCACTCTTTATAACCTCTTCATAAATAGAATTAAGTGATAAGGGAACTGCAAAGAACAGGATTATCAGGAACATAAGTATACATTAATAGCTAAGGAAGTTGCATGAGATTGAAGCAGGGGACAAGAGAAACCCATGAACAATTAAATTAGAGGATAATAAATAACAAACCACATAATTGTTTCACCATAAAAGCCAAAAAAAGAAGAGAAAAGATTGGAATGACCTATATAGTAGTGTTATTCCTTTTGCCATAATTGTTATGATAAAAATTTAAAGAAACACTCTTATCAAAAAATTAAAATAAAATAAGCACAACCACAGAATGGACACCTGATTTTTCTGTTTTCAACTTATTCTCTTCACTTCTTGATGCCTCTAGCATTGCAGCTAATACAGTGGCTGCTCCATCATCCAGACGAGCTCTAACATTTTCAATGCAAGCCTGAAATGTAGCGAGAAAAATATTTCAATAACAGCAAGCAGAAAGCATTCTAAAAGAGAGTTCAGAACAAACTCGAAAAAGCAAATACTAGAAGAGAAAAAGAGGATATGGCGCAATTCACTTCATTACCTCGAGTCTCCCAATCACCCCAACCAAAAAAAAAAAACCAAAATTTGTCTCCTATTTTTGAACCCCAAAAGACATTTATTTAGAATCTCATCTGAGAGCTTATGCCCCAACACTCTCTGCATCTAATATAAAAGACCTAACTACCAAAACAATAGCTTTCATTTGCTTGAGATGTTGAAGCAACCTTATGCCTCAGTCGACGAGCAAATTCCTCAAAGCTGACACGCCAAAGAACTGTTTGCTCATCTGTAGCCCCTAATCCTTTATCTGACTCCACAGCATCACGCTTGCGCTTTAAAAGACATTTAAAAGAAAAAGTGAAAAGACACATTTAGTATAAAATACCCATGTTAGTATATTATTCTTATACCAACCTTCTCCCCAATAATCAGGCTAGAGAAGTCGTCCTCGTTTTCTTCATGACTATCGGGTCCCACATCTGTTGTAAATGAGAACCTTGCTACTTCCCCTGGTATTGATGCTGCTACAACTCGTTGTTCTAAAGTTTCTCGCTCTTCAATTATCTGCAAGTTGGAAAAGAGTTTTCAAGAAGGAGATATGGTTTATTCATCTTCAGAAAATAGATAACCTAATTTATGCCTTGTTGAAAAATGTAAACACACCAGACAGACCCAAACATAGCAAAAAGTTTACAGCCCTCAAAAATAATGGTCCCTTTTTTAAGACCCAAGTTGAGATAAGCAATGAAGTAAAGATGAATATATACACATATTATGTATATATGAAACATACACTACTAACAGTACATTTATGTTCTCCTTTTCCTTAATGTGGTAGTGTACATGGTTTATTACCCTCTTACTGGAGCAACTAATGGTCAGATGAAGTTTAATTTCTACCCCACCATGAGAAGATGATGCTTTTCCCATAACAGGCTGTAAGCATATAGGCAATACAATCATATATTTTTTTGGTTAATGTAAAGTTGAATGTCAGAATCTTTCCTACCTTCTGAGACTGGATATAAGCCATTATGGTAAGTTTGATCAAATTATTCAGCTCAACTGCCACAAGGCAGATAAAGGAACAACATATAAGGATGAAGTTAGGACATCAAACAAGCACACATGTAAACAATCAACTGTTAGTCTTGACTCTCTACAGAAGCTAACAAATTTTGGCATGAACAGGAATGTACCTTAGCAGACTTAGAAGCCCGTCTCTTTGCAGCAGATTCTTCTTCAGTTGGCATGGCAATAACTGGTTGAGGGGCAGGGCAGCGTTCGACATAATGGGCAGCCACAAGTTTAAGAAGAGTCTCTCGCACCTCATCTGGAGCTAGAGCAGCATCTGGAAAAAATTCAAACAACATCGACATACATCAAATGATAAATAAAGTTATACCCTTATTAAAAATGCCAAAACCTATGACCTTTCTCATGTCTATGGAAAAAATTATTCCTAGTCAAAATAAGAAAGAATACTTTGGTTTATATTTGAGAACTATCTGATACTACCCCTTTTAGACATTAAAGCCCCAACCTGAAATTCATTGGAGGAACAAACCATCCTTCAAATAAAAGTAGAATTAGAGGGTAGTCCACTTGTTACCAGTGTCATCTCTTTTTCATCCAAACAATCCCAAGAAGTAAAATTATAAGGAAATCTCTCGCTCACAAACCAATACTTTTTTGTCCAGCATGAGTTCTGAGCACAAACAAGAACAAAGATAAACTCGGTTGACAGAGTAAACTATCCTTCACTAGAATTCCAATTTTTTCAAAGTAAAGAAGCAAGTATCGTAAAGACAATACTATCATTTTGAAGCAAGCATTATAAACAAACAAATAAAGTAAGCATTATAAGCACAATAGAATAAACTTGCTTTCATTTTGGCTCGATTCAGCTCTATCAAGCATTTGTTGCAGTGTAAGCCTGCCATGTTGAAGCAAACCCTCAAGAAGTGCTACAGACTGCCAAAAAATTAATAAACGAATAGTGAATCCAATACTTGCATCAAACATCAGAAATCCATATTAATCAAAACAGAGATAAAAGGACTAACTTCTTGACCAAGATCCTTTGACACAATCATCAAAAACTTAGAAAACCTCACGCGATGTATTATGTTATCAAACAGCGCAATGTACTGAGTATTGACTTTAGGCCCATCTCCGAAAGTACCTGCACCAATGATCATCAAGAACGAGCACCATGAATTAATATCCTAAACACCAACACGTGCTTGTTATTTGAAATCAAAGTGGCTGCTATTCGAACCAATCAGTTCCTAACGCGGATGTATAATCCCGCAGAGAAAAACATCCAGACACCAGAGTTGTCGTTTTCCTAAGAAACGAGCCTAAAAATAGGTAATTGGGAAGTTCAGTACCTGCTTCTTCGAGGACGAAAGCTTGAACACAATTGTGTTGAATCAAGACAAGCAAGCAGTTCTTGACATTCGAAGGATTGAGCTCGGTGAACCGAACTATGTTCGGCAGCGTTAGAGCCCCTTTCCGGAGGAGACATTCGCACACTTTCTGTATACATCAATCCGATTAAAAACATCAAATTGAACTCCATAGACGCACACATGAAATGCTATATGCAAATTTATAGTTTTAGAGAAACATATGGAGAGAGAGAGAGAGAGAGTACAGCGACGAGGTTCCCGAAGTGTTTGGTGATGATATGGACGGCGTATTTGACGGCGTACTGAGTCAGCACCATCTTTGTTTTCCCTTTCTCCATTCTGGGGGAGACCTGAGAAGAACAAGAAGATGGGCGGGAAGGGAGGTCGGTAGGGCAAGCTAAAAACCCATATAAAATTATTCCTCCTAATCACCACTCATCAATTCGGGTCCATAGCTCAGTGGTAGAGCATTTGACTGCAGATCAAGAGGTCACCGGTTCGAACCCGGTTGGGCCCTTTTGCATTGCATATCTTTTTTATCCTCTTAGACATATAAAACGACGACGTTCAGTGAATGCCAGCCAATATACTCATCTAAACTGTTACTACCGGCCCATTTCTATAGGTCATTCACAGCCTTGACTCTGTATAAAATGGACCCAGAAGCTCCCGTAATAACTCTCCCCTAACCATACTGAAACGACAAATTATCATCAACTTATTTCACCGCCATTGTCTTGAGCTAGAAAGCCTGAGTTGATTATAATCTAACCCTAAACAAAGAAATATTTTATTGGGAAAAGACAGAGAGGCCCCGCAGGTGGCGAATCCAGGGGGCATATCGACGCAAGTGCGCAAGCGAATAGATGTGCGTGTGACGGGCGGGTTTTCTTCCTTTTCCACTCCCTTCGCACCCAACACCTCACATGTTCCTGCTCCTGCATTAATAACAATCAACGTCTATTTCTCTTACTTTAAAATTTTACTAATCACGTACGCCATATATTGACGACAGTCCGATATTTCTTATATACATATATATATATAGTATGCATGTATGTATGTATGTATGTATGTATGTATGTATGGGTCGGAGGAGATGCGAAGTCGGGGCAGGTGCCAAGTACCAAATCCTTTCGCATCACTCTAAACGGTGCCGTGTCGTCGTCCATCCCTCTCCGAGTGTATAATTGGCTCTTTTTATTTATTCAAAAAAAAAAACTCAATTACTAAAATTAATTCATAAATTAACGTTCGGATTAAACTAAAACCAGTTTAATAATTCATAATTACGAAGCTATTTGAAATGAAAGGACAGAGCCGAGCTGGTAGAAATTTCAAGAAATGGGTTTAAATATTTATTTCAAATAAATTCGTATAAGAGTCGTTTTCTGAAGCGGACTTGATGCTGAGTTTTTTCCTAGCAACATTAGCTGTTGATGGGGACTAATACCAGCTGCCTTAAAGCTATATTTACAGTCATATACAAATATATCTCTTACTGTATATTAATATATTACATATCTTATCCACGTACCAACATTAATAATTACTTGTACACTTTAGGTTAATGTCTTACGGTATATATTACGAGGTTTGAATGACATTTTTTGTATTGCATGTTTGACTTTTTTATTAGTATAAGTTTTAAAAAAATAAAAAAAAACGGATTACGAAAGTTAAATACGATAAATTTAAAAATATAAAATATTAAATATTATCAGTAATTTGATCTTTCGAGAAGACGATACGAACTTTGAATTGGTCGATAACAACTTGTTCTTGTTCAAAATCGTCTGTGTTAAAGTAATCATAGTAGAAATGAGTTGCAGTATTTTATAGAGGTCATCTTTAATTGATCCGTAAAATATAATAGTAACGATATTATGTTGCGAAACGTTTAAAGGAAATAAATTTTTTTTTTTTTTTTGTAATTTCGAGAACACGAAGCATGGCTTTGAGATGCAAGGGACAAGTGACGGAATGTAAAGAATGGGAAACAAACGTAACGAATATTGACGGAACGTAAAGAAGATGAACAAATGTAATGAATATTCAAACCTTGTTCGTCGCTGACTAATAACCGATCATTATCTTTTTTACTCTGGTGCAAAATTTAGACTCGAAAAATCAAGAGTCGCATGATGTAATTTACTATGTACTTCGACCACTAGTGTACGATCAAATGTATTTGAGGATTCTGATGTTATTGAATATAATTTTTTACGATATATATAAGTAACATAATTTTTTAGATAATATATATATATATGTTCAATACAGTCTTAGAAGAATTAATACCGAGTATGGGTCAAATATAACAGTTAGGAGAATATTTCCCTCAACATGGCATTTATTCTTCTGTCCACTTGTTAAATTTGATACTAAATTAACAAATATTTATATAAATATTAGACACTAAAAATACATTTATACATATAATAATAATAATAATAATAATAATAATAATAATAAATAGTGCTAGAATTATTTATTGATTATTTTAAATTTAAATATATGATATATGATATATATATATATATATTAATTATGTTTTTGTTTAGAAATATAAAGTGAGATTAGCTAGTAAGTTGGTTAAATTATCTTAGATTTAAATGTATTAGTATAACTATTTATTCATTAGTATTTATTACATTACTTATCTTTTGTATATTCTAAATAAGTTTTGCTTATATACAGTTTTATATACATATATATATATATATATATCTATATATATCTCGACAAGCTTAGCTAATATTACTGCCATGGTATGCAATCAATTCCAACAACAATAGTAGAAGACAAATAATCACATCAAGCAAGAGATCCTCATCTTTTCTATACCACCTTCGTCTTCACACGCACACACTCATCTGTACATATATCTATATATATAGATATATATAGATAGAGATAGATAGGGTATTATAATACAACCTAAGCTGTTCATAGCTTTCTTTCACAACCAACATCAGAAAATCAAAACCACCTTTCTTGCTTTCTCTATAAATCAAGTAATACTTCCTCAACTTCCTTATTCTTTTCATCTTGGTTTTAGCTCTGCAAGATTATATACATACTCGTACATATATGCATATATATATATATATATATATCAGAAGCATGATGAAAACTGAAGACCCAGAAAAGGAGAAAGGTAGCTAGCACTTCAAATTTCTTAGTGTTGGCTGGAGAGTTCCAAAGGGATCGCATTGATCTAAGATTTTCATAGATTCACGAGTACCCATGAGTCTGTACTCATGATCTTCACGAGTTCGTGAGTTTGAAGGATCATGCGATCTCTTAGGAACTTTCCATCAGCAACGCTATATATATATATATATAAGCATTGATCATCTTCTACGTAGAACTACATCTCCAAATTTCAGGTAAAGTTAAATCTCTAAACCTCTCCTGCTTGACTTTAATTATTAATTTTTTACTTGAATTACTAATCATTTATTAGTCTTAAAGTAAATACTTTGAATTATACATCTCTGAGTGTTTTTCTTAAAAGATTGTGTTCTTATAATTGTATATTTTCAAGTATTTTCTGAGGGATTAAACCATTTTTTGTATAATATATCAATGTTTTTATATATTGTTTAGAGATTGATTTAATTAATTTGTACTTACTGATATAAATCCTCTGAAATTTATATATGTGTATATATATATATATATGTGCAATTATTAGTGCATGTATTTATGGCTGTTTGGATATATATGTAGGTGTGTATATTCAGTTTGCTCAAAATTTATTTAACATAATAAATTAAGACTGGGCCAAGCCCTGATTCCCACTAAATGGGCCTTGACATTTTTCAATTCTCAAATGACAAATGCATATTGTTCTAGTCTATGTATACTGTTCTTAAATAGTATTTCCATATGACCAATGTGTTATATATATACATATTAAAATATTAAATTCCTACCATACTATTTTAAATTAATCAATATATTATTTTTTAAAATTTTAATTAATGTATTTTCAAAAAATATTTAATAACTAACGCGCACACCGACACTGTTAGTAAAAGTGTTTTTTAAAATTAAGTTGGACACGTGTTAAATTTTGAATAAATTAATATTCATATTAAATATCATTTATTCTATAATCGTAATATCTAACGTGAGAAAAAATTAATTTTTTTAATTAAAAACATAAAAACGAAGAAATTAGTTTCAACAATAACTACGTGACAGTTCTACTAATGATGTTAATATATATTAACGGTTAGAGATCAAGTAAAATTTTTTAAAAAAAATATAAAAATTAAAATTATAAAAAATAATATATCAATTAATTTAATTTAAAAAAGAAAAAAAGAAAGAAAGGGCAATTATATGAAGCAAAGGCAACAGTAATAAGTCCCAAAAATTTAGGAAGTTTTTCTTTCCATTCACTCGCTTTCGCGACTTCCGTCATCATCGAGAATCATATGTCCGATCTGATATTTTTCTTCAACTTTATTTATTATTTTTTTTTATACAAAAGATTGATTTATATATAATTTGATGGGTGAACTTCATGCAACAGTAATAATTTTCAAAAATTTAGGGAGTTTTACTCTCCAATCACTCGTTTTCGGAGCTTCCGTCATCATCGAGAATCACCTGCGCGATCCAGTATTTTTCTTCAACTTTATTTATTATTATTTTTTATACAAAACATTGATTTATGGATAATTTGATCGGTGAACTTCATGCAACAGTAATACTTTCCAAAAATTTAGGAAGTTTTTCTCTCCGATCACTCGTTTTCGCAGCTTCCGTCCTCACCAAAAATCACCTGCGCAATTCAGTATTTTTCTTGAAACTTTATTTGTAACTTTTTTTTATACAAAACGTTGATTTCCGAATAGCTTGATCGAATGAGCTTTATGAAACAGTAGTAATTTCCAAAAATTCAGGACCAACCAAAGAAATTTGAAAGCATTATAAATTTCTTCGGCCGAGCATGACAAATTAAAACCAAAATTCAAAGTCCAAAGTCTATAAAAATCCAGTCTAATAATAACGAACTCTAATCTAAATTCTTCCCCCGCGATTGATGGCTGGAAAAAATGTGTAATTATATATATATATATATATTATTTTCTGTGTACGACAAAACGCATCGTTTTGATTTGGACACGAAATTTGTAAAGAAAACCAAAAAAGTGGGCGCAATCATGTCCCATCAACTGAGAAACTAAATGTACTTGTGTCGTTAATTACAGTTTAATTTAATGGTCAATGCTTGTTTTTTATTTTTTATTTAACAAAAATTATGAATTTAAATTGCATATATATATATATGTGTGTGTGTGTATATATACTTGAAATCAATTAAATTTTGTTCAATATAATACATTTTCTATGACGAATTTCCAACATTTTACACGTAAAACATGTTTTTCATTACGAATTTCCAAACTCCAATTTTTTCTCCGCAACGTTGGAGACGCCCTTTGACAATAGTTTGAAGTTATGGGCATTTTGATCCTAGTCAGAGATTTTTTTTTATTTTTTTATTATTAAGTATTACCAGATTATATTTAAATAAAATAAATTATAGTTAAAGTACGAAAGCGAAATAAATATTTAAGGTTTACATTCTTTATATAATAACTTAAAATATCAATTAGTGTTCCAGAATTTACCATTTTGAAATAAATATAAAGAAATAAGGAAATGAACGGAAAACTAGCATTCTACTCGCAAGTCTCTTGCGGATCAGGCTTTGGATCCTGCTCCTCTTTATTTGAAATGGTTAAATAAGGAATGAGCTATACTAATCCAGTAAGAATATCATATTATATCACTGACATAGAAATTAAGGTTGTTAGAAAATTAAAATAACTAATGGAGCACTTAATTTAAACCAATACATTTATTAAAAATAAAACCATTTACCATCTACTTAACGGTGAATTCGACTTCTCTGTCCACTTGCAGTCCAGGTAGTTCATCCGAAAACACATATAGAAAGTTTCAGACTACTGGAATCTCTTGAATGTAAATTTTTTTTTTTGGTTTGCCTAGTAAAAAATTTGTTATGAGGGAACAAATGTTAAAAGATTTTATTAATTTGTAAATTACTCTTCATTAGGAGGGTTGAATACAACCTTCTTGCTAAAATAATCTACAGTTGCTTGATACGCCGCTAGCTAGTTCATTCCTAAGATTACATCAAAGTCTCCCGTGTTAATTTCTATTAAGTTTACACTCAATTTTCTATATGTTATATATATGACACAGGCTCCGTATACAACCTTTCCTAGTAGTGTCCTACTTCCAAGAGTAGACACAAACAACATAGAATCAAGTCTTTCAGGTAATACACTTAACTTTGATGTAAAAACATATGAAACAAATGAATGCGATGTATCAGTATCAATCAAAACATAAGCAAGATAGTTACAGATAGTGTACATACCATGTACCATGTCCGGGTTGGCTTCTGCATCCTGCTGAGTAAGATCGTAAGCTCTGCCATATATAGGGGGTCTGACCTAGTTCTGGTTCCTAGGGCACTCCCTTGCATAATGTTGGGCCCTACCACATATGCAGCATATGTTGTTGAGGTGATAGCATGGTCGGTCCTCATGATCCTTGCCACAATACTAACAGATCTTACCGCGTCCTTCTACAAAAACCTAAGGGGGAGCTTGAGTCATCGGTATGGGTCTCTTATTCTGTTGAACATATGCAGTAGGTACTGGTCTATGGGGTGGAGTTGAGGGCCTGAGGTTCCCTACTGCTTGAGAGAATGTGCGGAGGCTCCTCTCCACTAACTATGCCTTGACTAGAACAACTGACTAAGTACTAAACTCAAGCACAAACAACTACTGTCTGATCTCTGGATGGAGACTCCACTCGAACCTTCTAGCCTTCCTGCCTTCATCTAACATGCTCTCATGGGAATATCGGCCCAACTTTAGGAATTTGCGAGCATATTTTGATACGCTCATGTTCCCTTGGACCAAGTGTGCAAACTTCATTTCCTTTAGATGTCGGGGATGCTCTGGGAGGTACTTTACATGAAAGGCCGTCATGAACTATTCTCAAGTGACTATGAAGGGCAGAGTGGTCTGCTTGAGTTGCCACCAGTAGTCTACTTCTCCCACTAGCATGTAGGTAACAAGGATGACCTTCTGTTCGGAAATCACCCTAAGGGTCTTGAAAGCATTCTCTATCTCAACTAACCAGAACTCAGCCTCTTCAAAGGGGGATTTCCCTGCAAAAGTAAAAAGATTTAGTCTTTTATACATTTCTGTGTAGCTTGTGTCCATCATGGGAGGAGCTGGGTCTCATGGAAGAGGGAGTGGAATGTGCTGAGGATGGACTGGATGACCATGTGGTGGTACTTGATGATATGGTGGGGGCACCGGATTGTACTGTAGTGGTGCCGGGTGGTACTGTGGCTGGGACACTGAATCATACTGTGATGGTGCCAAGTGGTATTATGGAGGAGCAGGGTCATATCGAAGTGGCTCGGGATCTTCCCGCAATAGGGGTGGCTCGACCTATGGCAGCAGGGGAGGGTCAGGTAGCTCCCTCATTTCCTCTCAGGTTGACTGGGCAGCAATAAGTCTCTCCACCATCTCAAATAATCGGTCAACATCCTCTCTAAGCGAATGCTCTCGGGCTGCTCGGTTTAGTGGGGTCTTCATTTCCTCATCTATCTGTACCTACATTTCACAAAGAACAGTTAAGTGACAATTCATTATTTTTAGTGTTTGGTAAGGGTTTTGTGTAAGAAATAGGTATGAGGAACGCGACTCTGATACCAACTGTAACGATATCGAAAATATCCAAAGGAAATAAATGATAATTTAAGTGCGGAAGTATGATAAAATATTAAGATTTACATTCCTTACACAATAACTTAAAATACCGAATAGTGCTACGGGAATTACCATTTTGAAAGAAGTACAAAAAAAGAAGGAAATAAGCGAAAAGTAAATAAAACAAGCATTCTACTCGCAACCCTCTTGTAGATCGGACTTTAGATTCTGGTCATCTTGATCTGAAATTGTTAAATAAGGAATGAGCTACACTAGCCCAGTCAGAATATCACGCCAACTCACCAACACAAAAAAGAATGTTGGTAGAAAATCAAAACAACTAATGAAACACTTAATTAAGTAAATTCATTTATCAATAATAAAATAATTTACTGTCCACTCACCTTAGTAAGATTTATAAAAACAATCTATAAAAACAATAACATTATACATATCATGATTTCATATATAGTCGGCAACATAGCACATATTATACTTTCGTATTCAAATCATTAAAATAACATTTTTTCCTTTTTATCAGCCTGCTGGTATCTATGGGGGTTTATAGGGATGTCTCCGCTACGCGTGAACCCTTTTCTTTAACATTCTCAATTGCGGGCCGTCCCCATATCTCGTCCGGTATAAGCACCAAATTATCAAATCTCGATACCCCGTCCGGTATGAGACAACGTTCACGGTAGGGTTCTCTATTATACCTGATCCGTCCACCATCTCCCAGGATATCCAATGAGGCTGTTGTTTCATCAATTCACTTAATCACATAATTTTTCATTTTTCTTTAGTCTCTATTTTTTCAATTCAATGGCAATCACATAAATCAAATAAATATGCATTCAAAGCTATAAAATCAATCAATAAGGTACTATCATGCATTTAAACTGTAAAAATAATCAATAGAACAACTGTAGAAAATTTTCAATTCTGGCTCCATTAGTAATCTATAATTAATTAGGCACATTTTATAAATTATAACAAAATATCGTATTTATTGTTAATTAAACTTCAATTCTATGACAGAGAATAGGGTGAGGGATTCTTACTCAATTTGATGCTCAAAAGGCTAAGCTGTTGACTGCACCTACTGGCGGTCCCCGAGTTCCCTAAATTTTCATTTGGAGATTAAAACGCACTACAAGTACCTACAAATATCCCAAACAAACCCAAAATCAGTCTTAAGGTCTATTTTGGCCAATCAAGAATTTCGACACGACGGCTTCACTATGCTCCGGCGACGGCACCGCTGTCCGTAGCAGCGGTTCGCCTCGGGTTGGCTATTTTGGGCCGAATTTGGCCGATTTTACATCAATTCCTGCGAAAAACACGTTAAGAGGCTTCAATTGACTGAAAAAATACAAAAAATCAAAACTCACCGGCAGCGGGGCTCTTTAGTGCGACGACTCCTCCGACTCACGTTGCAGTTGGGTGTTATGCTCCGGTCAACTTGTAGAGAAGGAAACGATGATCATAATGATGGAAAAATTACGAAGAATGGGAATCGAGAAGTGTCTCATCGGAGGCGTTTTGTGAAATTTCCCACAGCGGTGCTGCCGGGCTTTACCCGCATTTTTCGACCAATCGGCTAGTCTTTTTTCTCCAATTTGGCCATGGGGTGTTTAAAATTGAATTCCAAACAAAAGGAAAATTGTTTACCTCTTTTGGCAGTCGGAAGTAGCTCCGGTGTGGCAACAAGTGGCGGCGGCTCTCCTTCCTAGCAGCTGGGTCTTCTTCTCCGTGAGGGTGACTGGCGGCTAGGCTTAGGGTTTTGTGTGAAGAGTGTTATTTATACTCATCGTCTTTTAATCTGAGCCGTCCATCGCGTTTGATCTGTACTGTCTGATCGCGATTAAATAGGGAGCGAATCTGGACCGTTTATCGCGATCCAATCTGAACCGTTCATCGCGATTTAATCTGAGTCGTCCGATCGCGTTTAAATCTAACCATCCGATCGTGTTTGGAGAGGGAACGCATTCGAGCCGTTCGTGCGCGCAGGAACGGATCTGAGTTGTTCGATCGCAGGCAAGCAGATCGCCCGCGTGGCACCATGTCACCGCTCATTGCCACGCAGGACGTCCTGGCTCGTTGGGGCTGCTAACCGGGCATCCGACATAACAAAACTTTTCTAAATTGCATTTCGACATTCGGTTTCTGATTTTTCTTTCAAAAAATACACCAAGAACCCAAAATTTTACCCATTTTTCCCAAAATTATTTTTAATTTCATCCTCCATCAAATTTACTTCATTTTTACTCTAAATTAAAATAAAAAAATAAAAAATTACATTTAAATTTACATTAAATTTAAACTTTGGCATTATAAATTCAATTAGATAATGAAAGAAAATAAACATTTAAAATAAATATAAATATTGGGTATCAAATTATAATAAATACAATTTATTTATTTATTTTTCAACGTAATATTGAGCCTAATTAATAAACAAAGGATCGTCTATGGCATTTTAGGTCGAAGTCAAGCAATCGCCATAGATGGCGGCCAAAATTGACCAGTAAGCTTTCTCTTGGTGGAGTCAATGAACAGTGATGACGCATCTTTCTCTAACAGTGTTCGTAGGGCAAAAGTCTGGACCTTGAAGGTTCTTAATTAAAATGACGGTCATTATTTATGCGTGTAACCTGGTTTCTTCAAACCAGCACTACTATAAATTCCCCTTTTCATTCACTCCTCCATCATTCTTCACACAGCACAACCCAATCTCTTATTCTTTATCTTTTTAACTCATTTACATATATAGGAACATCTATACACAAACACACACACACAGAAATCCAGTACTTGCTTCCCAGTTTAGTGTTGCACAAAAATGGCGTCCTTCATTTCGACCCTGGCAATCTTCGCGTGTGCATTTGCCATCTTCGTGCAAGCCACCCTAGGTATCCTCTACTCGTATCTGTCTGAATATAGTTTCGTAATTATATATACATATATATATAGATATATATTGAATTAACAATGGAATTGGGTACAGGGGAAGTGATAGTATGTGAGAAACTTGAAGGGGAGAGATGCGCATTTGCAGTGTCATGGAAAGGCAAGCGATGCGTGCTAGAGAAGAGCGTAAAGAGGAGCGGGGAGGAAAAATTCACGTGCCGCACATCAGAGATTGACGCCCATGAACTCACCAACTGGGTAGAGACCGACCAGTGCGTCGGCGCTTGTGGCCTCGATCGGAAGTCGCTCGGCATCTCATCAGACTCTCTCCTCGACTCTCGCTTCACGCAAAAACTCTGCTCCACCCATTGCTACAACCACTGCCCCAATGTCGTCGAGCTTTACTTCAATCTCGCTGCCGGTGAAGGTATAAATATATATATATATATATTTACATACATGCAATTATTAACACCATTAGTTACAGACACCCATATTAAAAGGATAATTTATTTACTTGTTGGTTTGTTGGTTTTAGGTGCTTTTCTTCCTGATTTATGTGAACAAGGATCAGGAAACTCACACAGAAAAATGTCTGAGATCAAAAGTTCTGGTATTGTGGCGCCTGGACCCATTAACCCTGTCAAGTTCTCCGTGGCTCCGGCCGTGGCGCCTGTTTCTCAATAAGTATATTACAGTTGAAATTCCAATTGAGAGGGAAGAGAAAATTTTATAATAGAGTGCTTTACGTTTAGGTTCAAATATAGTTATATATACGGCCTGTAATAATAATAATAATGAGGCTCCGTCGAGCTACGTTGTAGTGGCCAGGCCCTTATGCGTTGTCGTTTCTCTGCATGGATCCACACTGATCCGCCATGTCAAGGCCGAGAATTAAGGTGTTAGCTTCAAAATTATATTAGAGTTAGATAGATTCAAGGGGAACATACCCATCTTTGTCTGTGTGCTTTTGTAATGGGTGTGATTGATTATATTACAAAACATATTTTACCATATTTTTACTTTCTATATATATATATATATATTAATTTATTCACTGATATCAACAGTGATCACGATTATAATTTTTTAAAAAGAAAATTATAATTCAAAAAATTAAATAACATAATTATTTTTTTTAACAACTAACGAGTATTAAATTACTTAGCATTTTCATGTTTTACATAATAGAATAAACCCAATTTATTGTAAAGAATGGACATATAAAATAATTTCGAAGCAAAATGGGTGCCGGTCCGATGATATTAAACTCTTTCCATCGAGCTCGATAAATCAAATTCGGGTAATACATCAATCTTTTTTTTAAAAAAATAAACTTTATTACAATCGAGAATATTAATATGTATTTTTTTGAAAAATAAATAAATAAATAAACAAAATGAAACACATATTTTACAGTAGGCCATTGCCGTAGTAAGTACAAAGTGAGCTATCGAACATAAGAAGAAGATACGGGGAAATCCATGTTTCATCTCCCTTTTTCCTGATACGATGTCGTATTGGAAATATGGGAACTTATTTTCTGTTTGAATATGTTTCTGCATTATAAACTAATTTTATGGGCCTAGATTGCCTTTGCTTATTAAGATAAGATGTACGCCTTAGGTGGTCGGTTTACATAAGGTCGGGTATCCGGTCGGCTCAAATAAAAAGGATCGCGTTCGGGTTTAAGGCGAACTGATTTTTCTCATTCTAAATCAGAACAAGTTCGAGTTCGTAAACGTTCAATCTTAAATTATCCATGCACTCAACTTTAATGTAAAAAGAATTGCATGTTGATGAATTTAAAATTCATAGTGGTTTTGGTACTTATAATACACATATATATGCGCATGTCATCATATTTACGTATACCCTCTATGTATTAACAAACATGAAGAATTTGGAAAGTAGAGACAAGACAATGACCTAATCTGGTTTTCTTGAAAGTAGGTTCAAATTGCTATCATATTCTTATACTTTCCCAAATAATCTAAATTAATTTATTTAATTCTTTTACATAACTTTAGCTTAAGTTAATTCAGTATGTTTATAGTAGAAAATTATAAGGATATATATTTTGTTCGAAAATTAAAAAAAAATATATTTTATTTTATAATACATTTTACATATATTCACGCAATATATTTAACAATAAAAATACAACATTAAAAATTAGATGCAAACATTACGAGCAACTTGTCAATTTTTGGAATATTTTATTTACTGGTACATTTATAAACTATATTTGTCGTTATTTAAAGATAATGTACGAGGGTCGGTCCGAGGATCAAGTTGAGAGGCGATAACTCTTCTATGCCGTAGCACTACTGTCCAAGTAGAACAACTTGTTTTCTAATTAAATTTAATTCGAATGTATAGTAAGTAGATGACGGTAACCCTTTTGTATTAAAATACTTTTTATAATATTTATACGAAATTATATATTCTTTAAGTATTCGATGTTATTTTATTATTATTTTTTTTTTCGAGATAATTGAATTTTATTGTACGATAAATGTATTAAGTTTCGTGACCAAAAATTATAACCAGAATGGCTCATGGTGATTTCGATGGGTCGCTTTTGACTGATCAAGTTTGGAGGCGGTTGGTTTAAGCATACGTTTCGTGCTGAGCTTAAAACGATCGAAATGGGGGATTCGGTTGGCAAGTATTCGCTCCCAAATTGGCTTCCAATGCGCGTATTATCTCTCTTTTAAATTAAAAAATAAATAAATTATTAAAAATTTATATTATTAAATCAAGAAATAAGTAAAACAAAAATTTGTGGGGCCCCGACAAATATCGGGACGTTTTAATCTTTTATTCAACGATCAAACGGTCGCCACGTGTGGGAAGAAACGTCCTCCCGTTGCTTAAGGATGCAAATATACGTCGTCGTTTCTCAACGACTCGAAAATAAAAACAATGGAAGAACACACGCCGAGAGTCCACGTCATGCGCGCTGGGACACGTGTCGATCTTACAGGATGACACGCTTCACGAGATTACCCGTCGGTGCAACTCTCGAGGCCTTAGCTTAAAATCTTATGGGAGTATCTACACGCTACGCTCTCCATTATCTCGCTTTACATGGTTGCACTTTTTACTTTCGAATTTTTTGGTTTTGCTAACGTACAAAGTTTTACAGCGTGAAATGAGGGTGATAAAATGGTGAATGTTGTATGGAATTATCTGTATCTCAAAACCTTTGGGTGTTGCCACGTGGCAAGCCTGCCCCAGAACTGCCTTCACCGAGAAAATCGCCATCTTATCCTCGTTCTTCTTTTCTACGCTATTTCAATTCGTTGTGTATATATATATACGTGATCGTCTTGCTCCATTTCAAACCGATCTATTCTCGACAGCTTTCTTATCGATTTGAACTAATTAAATATTCATCTGTGTCTTGCTTGTTATCTTCTTCCTTGATTTTCTGGAAATAAAGAAAAAGGGAATATATGGAGACTTTAACGCTCACCGGATTACTGAAAAGGGTCGCCGGTGAATTTCCTCACCGGCGAGCTATTTCAGTATCTGGAAAATTCGATCTGACGCACGCTCGTCTTCACGAACTGGTTGAAGGCGCCGCCGCTTGCCTTGTCGCCGCCGGGATTAAACCTAGCGATGTTGTTGCACTCACCTTCCCAAACACTGTTGAGGTTTATTCTCTCTCTCTGATTTCTTTTTCCGTTTGTTTGGCGGGAAAATGATAGAAAACAAACTGTTTGGTTGTTTGTTTTTGACGAGAAGGGAAATATTAATGATTAGCATCTTGTTCTTCTCTGTAGTTTGATTTAATATCTAGAAACGTTTTCTCTGTTTAATTTTTGTTTAATTTTTTGTAGCTCGTGATAATGTTTCTGGCTGTAATACGCGCAAGAGGAACGGCTGCACCGCTGAACCCAGCCTACACAACCGAGGAGTTCGAGTTCTACCTGTCCGATTCAGAGTCAAAAATGTTGTTAACATCGAAAGAGGGTAACAACTCGGCTCAAGCTGCGGCTTCCAAGCTCAACATCCCGCAGGCGAGCGTGACGCTTCCCTCTGCTGACTCAGAACTCGATATTTCGCTTCCTCGTCCTGAGTTGGACCACAACATGATTACGAAACTCGCCAATGACCCATCCGACGTGGCGCTTTTCCTCCACACATCTGGCACCACAAGCCGGCCCAAGGGAGTGCCACTGACTCAGCTCAACTTGGCCTCCTCGGTGAAAAACCTTATGTCAGTCTACAGACTCACTGAGTTTGACTCGACCGTGATTGTCCTACCGCTATTTCATGTTCACGGCTTGTTAGCTGCGCTTCTTAGCTCCCTAGGTGCTGGTGGCGCCGTGACTCTGCCAGCCGCTGGCAGATTCTCGGCTTCTACATTTTGGGAAGACATGAAGAAGTACAGAGCCACGTGGTACACTGCGGTCCCTACGATTCACCAGATTATTCTAGATCGCCACTCAAGCAAGCCGGAAACCGACTACCCGAAGCTTCGGTTTATTCGAAGCTGCAGCGCATCCTTGGCGCCGGCTATTCTGGCTCAGCTCGAGGCGGTATTTGGCGCGCCGGTTTTGGAGGCTTACGCGATGACCGAGGCGAGCCACTTGATGTGTTCAAATCCTTTGCCTGAAGATGGTTCGCATAAGCCTGGGTCAGTGGGTAAACCGGTGGGTCAAGAGATGGCTATTTTGGACGAGAATGGTACGCCACAAGAGGCACAAGCTAGCGGTGAGGTGTGCATCAGGGGACCTAACGTTACTAGGGGTTATAAAGAAAATCCAGAAGCAAACAAAGCCGCTTTTCAATTCGGGTGGTTTCACACGGGAGATGTCGGGTTTCTCGATTCGGACGGGTACTTGCATCTTGTGGGTCGGATCAAGGAGCTGATTAACCGTGGAGGTAAGAATTTAAGTTGAAAATCATTTACTGGTACTTGGAAAGAAGATCATATTTTGATATTAATTATGATTAAATAATTGACTAGTGAGCAAACCAGAACTGCAGAAACCCAGATAATCTCTTCTGATGATAATTATTTTAGTTGTTTACGTGGGGGACGACTGTGTTGGCAATCTGGTGAATTAAGATTAGCGAGTTTTGAAATGCTCTTGTCAATGTGAATTTCAAGTTGTAGCTCACGTTGAATCTGCTTTTGGCTTTATTGCTAGCTATTGTTGTTACTTTTTGGGTAGATTAGGTTTTATTGCTTGCTGCCTACACAGTACAGGGGTTAGATGCCATATAGTTGAAGCCTTTTCTTTTAGTGGCAAATCTACTGGTTAAGCAAATTACCAAGATAATATTAAATTACTTCTCTATTAAGTAACTTAGGAAGACAGATTGAGAGTAGTTCAACGGTTAAAAAATTCTTTCTTGTAATTATTTTTAGGTGAGAAAATTTCTCCAATTGAAGTGGATGCTGTGCTTCTATCTCATCCGGACATTGCTCAGGCCGTCGCATTTGGGGTTCCTGACGACAAATACGGTGAAGAGGTAATAATGATTTCTTTTTTCTTTTTCACTGGATGGTCTTTATTTTTTCACCATAAAGAAACCCACAAGGAATATTCATCTGAAACCACACACACTGCCCACGTGATCATTGATTCACGAAACCAGTTTGGTCACCTTTACTTGAATTCACAAACAACCAATTACCATCTTTTTTGTTGCCTTTCCGTGTCCTATACCATCAGCACTTTAAATTGCATTTAGCTTTTTAGCCAAGTTTGTGGTGTGAGTGGGTCTAATTTTGTGACAGGGACATTTTCCTGTTAAAAAGATCAACTCTGAAAAAATTCACTAGATGAAGTCAGCACCAACTCCCTCCCTTAGATTTAAGGAAGTTTGGTTTGATTTTAATTCTACTTCTAGCCACTTGAATAAACAAGTAATTAAGTATTAACATATTTCAAGGAAGCTTGGTTCAATTTTTAAAAAAGTTTCTGTGCAAAGTGATTTAGCAGCTAATGCAAATTAAAAAAATAAAAAATAAAAAATTAAGACACCAGATTTTATACGTGGAACATTATTATTTTAAGAACTAAACATGAAAGAAAGCAAAGGGATTATAGGCGAAGACGAAGGTAAACTAACTCTTTTGGTTTTGGTGGGTATATGATCGACAGATCAACTGTGCAGTAATTCCAAGAGAAGGATCAAATCTTGATGAGCCTGAAGTGGTGAGATTCTGTAAGAAGAATCTGGCAGCTTTCAAGGTCCCCAAGAAAGTTTTCATTACAGATTCTCTCCCTAGGACTGCAACTGGGAAAATTCAGAGGAGAATCGTGGCAGAGCACTTCCTTGCTCAAATCTCAACTGCTAAACTCCCCAAGTTTGGAGCCTAAACAAAATTTAGAATTTACTTTATAGCTGGAAGGAAGGAGTACTCTATTTATATTTTGCAATTTAGAATTACTTGTTCCTTTTCTAGCAGATCAAAATTGAAAAATTAGTAGTTAGTAGCTGCAGAAATTATATTACTGTTGTTTCTACTTTTTTTTTTTTTTTTTTTCAGTGAATTTTCTAGTTGTCTGATGTCAATTGAATCATCATTATTCAAAAAGATTTGAGGAAGCCCTCTTCTCTCTTGTATTATATATTATATGTATCTTTGAAGGCTTATAAATAAGTTTTTGCCAATCATGGGCTTGTGAGTTACATTCTCCAATGCACTAGCTGGCTTTTTACTTCATCTTCAAATCCTTTAAATCGCTTCATGTTTCAATTCAAGATAGGCTCTTCGGCTGCATGTCTGTCTTGCTGCCAAAAGTGAGGCTTCCACTTTAGCCATTAAATGGATTTGAATCCGGAGTACATTCAATCCAAGCATATGTAGATCCAACGATTACGTACTAATCTAATTTAACCCCTGATGCCGCCCCCAGATTTTTCCCATGTTTTCGAAATTGTCATTTGAAATCGAATATTTATTTCAGCACCAAACCTTATGTTGGGCTTCAACAAACTTTCCATCCGCGGCTGGACTTTTGGGCCATTCTGCAAGAGGTCCAAACAAATTGCTAAAAAACGGCGCCGTATTAATAATCTCGAAGAATCTGTTGACTCGGTTCAGAGTTCTAACCTCGAGGGAACCCTTGTGTGGTTTTGTTTTAGGCTTTAGCTTCCCCAGACCCGGCTGAAACATCTTTATCTTGGTCTTCGTCTTCTCCTAGTCTTCGGTTCTTCGTTGTCACAGTACTCGCGCACACGCAGAAATACAAATTCATTCGCTCGGAGATTCCGCGGAGATGGTGAGCCAAAGACAGAGACTAGCCCGCAAACGATACAAGGAAGGTCACCCCGAGTTGTTTCCTAAACCGGAGCCAACACCGCCGAAGGACCCAAACAAGAAGAAGAATAAAAAGAAGAGCATGTTCAAGCGCAAAAAAACCGATAAAGAACCCAGAGACCCAAACAAACCCTTTAAACGAGGCCTCGGAAAACACCCGTTAAGGATCCCTGGGATGAAGCCTGGTGAGAGCTGTTTTATTTGCAAGGAAAAGGATCATATCGCAAAACAATGCCCTAAAAAAGCTGAATGGGAAAAGAACAAGGTTTGTGTTCGTTGATTTCTAGTTCTTATCTGAGTGTTATCATGAATAGGAATTAAGTTATGGTTCTCTTGGTAGTAAATTTGAAGTTTGTTTTTTCTTTTGGTTTATTTGCTGTCTTTATCACGGAATGCTACTTAAACTTAGGCTGTGTTGGTAAATAAAAGGATTGTTCTAGTTTTCATTTCCTGATTTCTATATGTTTATACAGGAAAAGGGTAATTGAAAATAGAAACAATAGACTTATGTATATGTAGGTATTAGGATTACATACCAAACAGAGTCTTGAAATTTTGTGTAAGCTGGTTATTGTTACTCGGTGTTTAGTGATGGTGGAGTTGTTGCATGTTGTCATGGTGCTTGCAGATATGCTTGCTTTGTAGGCGTCGTGGGCATAGTCTCAAGAACTGTCCTAATAAGGCAGATGAGAGTGTGGATAAGAAGATGTGCTATAACTGCGGAGAAAGTGGTCATTCACTTGCTAAATGTCCCTTACCTATTAAAGATGGTTAGTTAATTTTCATTTGGACCGAGATTACTGTGAATTGGTTACTGTTATCATTCATCTTAGTAATTTTGTGTTATGTTAGATACATTCTGATTACAGAAGTTCTTGTTTATGGACCTAATTTCTGTATGTAATTGTCACAAAATTTCCTGTTAAGATGGAGAACTGACGGGGTCATGTGTGTTAGGTTGGCAGTATTCTGTTAAAGTGGATGAGCTTTGTTTGTGTGTGTGTGTGTGTGTGTGTGGATGTGTATATGAGGCTTTTCTTAGGCTTAAGATAACTTGGTTTGAGGATTGGTTTTCTTCTAAATGACCTATACAGTGATCTCTTTGGTTATGAGACTTGCTCATGCTTAAGATAACTTGGTTTATGGATGGTTTTCTTCTAAATGACCTATTTAGTGATTTCTTTGGTTCTGAGGCTTTCCTCATGTTTAATAACTTCGTTTGCAGGATTGGCTTTGTTCTAAATGACCTATATAGGGATGCCGTTGAATATAGTTTTTGATGTAGGATAAATGGGGTTGATTTGTGCAAGTAGGAATTCAAGGATAAAAACAACCTAGACCTTACATATAGAATTTCTTAGACATAACATCTAAGAAGTTTGAAGTATCATATTATTGAATTATTGAATGATTAATAAGCGAAATGACAGAGTTATTTATAATAATATCTAAATAATCTTTCATAAGTAGAATTAAACTAGGATACAATAATCTAAATAGAAATAAGAATTCTAATCTTAATACAAATAGAAAATAATACTAATAAAAATAAAAACTCTAAGTTACTAAAACTGTAAAAATATTCTTGAATAACATAGAGTCCTAGTAGTATAATAGGTTTACATTAAGATAATCTATTTAGGCATAGCCCATTTTGCACCACTTTTGGATGCTTATGTTAGGTCATTCATTTGCGTTACATTTAGTTGAAATTTTTTTATGTTCTTACTATGCTAGATTTTATGTGTAAATTCAATAATTTACACATTTGATACATAACTAAATAAACTTCTCATATTTTTATTCCACAATCATGAATTTTGTATTTCCACTTGTTAAAGAAGGAATCATAGAAGCACCTTATTTGGATTGGAAATTGAATTGATTTGGAATTAGAATGCTATTTTGATTCAAATTCTTATCTTATTGTATTTTATTCTACTCATATTTAATGGAATCGGAATTTAAACGAAGTTCAATATAAGATTATAGATCTTTTGCGTTGTAAGAACATTCATTAATATCCTACCATCTGAAGACCTACTCTTCCTATGTCCATATGAGAGATCAGAGGGGTTTGAAGTAGAAGACAGAGTGTTGCTAATTCTTTTTATGTTAGGATCGCTAGACATGAAACCTGGGCAATTGTTATCAGTTGAGAAGAGAATAGATTAGGGACACAGAGGAGAAAGCAGAAGAAGAAAGGAGAGAATTTTTTAAGATTTAGATTATCTGTCCTTGATTGGTATATGCATGAGAATTCAATTCTTACACAAAAAACGAGATATAACCTGCCTCCAATTCAGCAACCATTGGCAGATGCTTCTGGAATACAAGGGAGAAATAACAAAGAACATCATGACTCAACCAGTGAGAATCCTCAACAGTAACAACTGCTACTAGTTAAATGGTAAGGAAACAAATAAAAGAGAGTGGATGAACACCACATGACACTCAATAAGGCTTCTCAAGTCTTGACAGATTAGTGGCTAAAATTTCCCCAAATAGGAAGAATTGAATTTCTCCTGTAGAAGCTACTTTTAATTAAGGCAAGGTTAGATAAAATTAGAAAAATAATATTTCACAATATACTAACTATAGCGAAAGAATTTGTGTTTTAGATATGGGAAATATAAACTGGATTATGCTCCCTCAGCTTATCATGGGAGTGAATGGATAAGTATTTAACAAAACGCTCGATCTCACTCCCTATCTCTATGTCTCATTACTGCACACTTTTTCTTAGCTGGTCAACCATAGGGTTAGTCATTATCTTTAAAGATTACTATTACTTGGACTGCACATTATTTTTGGTTAACCAAATCCACAAAAGGACAAACTCTGCACTTGCTTGCATTGAAACTCAACATAACACCATAATTTGTTATAATGAATGATGGTTGCTCTAATTGATCTTGCAGGGGGAGCAAAATTTGCTAACTGCTTTATCTGTAACCAACAAGGTCATTTGAGCAAGAGCTGCCCTCAAAATACTCATGGGATCTACCCAAAGGTATACTAAGCTTTACCATTCCAGTATTTTATGCATGGTCAGCATTTTCTTGGGTTGTGGACTACATGTTTAAAAAGTATCAGCTTGTTTACAAATGATTGGGTGAATTCCAGCATTCTTCTTCTGCACTGAATCTGATAACTTCAAACTATGGTTCCTTCTACAGGGTGGTGGTTGTAAAATATGCGGGGGTGTAACACATTTGGCCAGAGATTGTCCTAATAAAAGCAACAAAGATTCTGCTCAAGCTTTTAAAGAAGGTAAATGTTTGGATTTTTCGTTATGTTTCCTGAAGGCAAGCCTCTCGAAGGTTTGCTTAAATTACAATGATTTTTCATGATGTGATAATCTATACCTAAAAATGTAATGTAACATATGCTGCGGCTACCCTCCTCCTGCATGTGGGGTTTCATGGCTGAGGAACTTTCTATATGGGTGATGTTTTAACTGTTTAGTGATGAAAATAAATTAGCGGAGATTAGAAGGAAATGATATCAAGGGAAAGAGAGACCATCAAATCATATTGCTTGAAGTTTTGATTCATAAGAGGCTGCATTAGTCCATGTGGTGGTGTACATGGTTTTTTCCTTGTAGTATAAAGTATGTGTAGAAGCTCACAGTTGGGCACCAGATATCCCTATGTGATTGGTGAACACAGTGCGGATTAGATGGTACTGGTGTTGGTATTTCCTGCTTTTTCATGAGAGTTCTTGTCTATTCAATTTAAGGCAAAGTGCGGTTTCCTCCCTTATTATTGGTCGTATTGATTTACATCCTGCTGTTTTCTTTGTGAGAGTTGAGTGATTTTTCTTTTCATTTTCTGTAGAACTGTTATTATTATTTTTTTCTGGAATAAATTGTTTGAATTTCTAAAGATGAATATACAGAAGTTAGGTTAAAGGTATCAAAATTATGGAAAGAAAATAAAACTTGTAAGATGATGGCCTAAAGACTAATGGTTTTACATAAGGACGAAACTGCAATTACCATTCTCTTATCTTGTAATGCTTCTTAAGTTATCCTTCTCCTATTTTCTTGATTTCAGAACCTGGAAACGAAGGAAGACCGAAAGGACAGGTGACCAAGTTTGTGAGTGGGGATGAGCTTGATGATGATTTCATGGTAAAAGCCACTCCTACTAGCAGTAAAAAGAAGAAGTCAGCTGACTCGAAAGTTAATCATACTACTGATTCAAAAGTTGGAAATGTAAAACCCAAAAAACAGGGGCCGAAAGTAGTGAACTTCTTTCGATAAAATCTTTCTTCTAATAAAATTTACTAGCTCAGTTTTGTGAACTCTGCCATAGCGATGATATTCAGTATTGCAGAAACAATTAAATTTTTGTTCTCTCGTCCTTTCTCATCTCATCTCACCTTGTTTATATTGTACTTTTAAAGGGATTATATTTACTGAGTTATGTGCAAATCCTCGTGAGAAGCTGCAGAATGATATTCACATTGCCATGGCATTTGTTTGCATTATGATGACAGCCCCTTTAGATGATTCTGGGTGCGATTATATCAGTACTAATGCATTAAATTCCGTTAGAGCTACATAGTTAAACATATTTGGTGAGAGTACTACTAGGATGAGTGATTTTAGGAGACCTTTAGACGATTCTGTAAATCTAAAGAGTATTTATCTTTTTAGGCTTATAACTTACAAGTTATCAAACTTCCTAACCTTATTAATTTGTTCCAAAAGGGTTTGGAAAAAATTTAGGTAATTTAAGAACATAATAAAAAGAAACCAGATCAAATTGTTAATCAGGTTCGGTGTGGATAAAGAGAGGGTTTATGAAATTACGGATTTAAATTATTGTTAGCATATATTGACAGCGAATGTGGAAATCTCTTCGACAAATTCCATGGAGATAACAAAACAAGACCCATTGACAAATGATAGTAGACCCTCCACGTATTTTAGAGGGATTTATTACCTTATCCAGCAAATGTGGAAAGCTCTGTAATTTGGTATTAATTTATCATAGGGCATTTTGAGATGAGCTTTATGATATGTGTATATATGTGGGTGTGTTGCATGGATGTATATATGAGCGAAGGAGGTGAGGTTTTGATTGATGAAGGAGAAGGGAATGGAGAAAGTGTCTGTTAGTTGTGGATGTGATTAAGAGGAGTTGTTAGTCTCTGTCTTACCCCTGAAATCTCTCTTTTGTTCACCGCATTTTTCTCATCATCTCCATGTTTCCCCCAAAAATAAGGATCTCTCCTTCTTACCTACTCTGCCATTTTCTCTCCTTTTCTCTTTCTTTCTTTTACTCATTTCTTTTCCTTTTCTATCAGGCCTCTCTCTCTTTCTCTCAACCACAATATGGTATGTTCTCTTCTTCTTCTTCTTCTTTTTCTTGTCTAAGTTTATATATATATATATATATATACACATATATATTTTTTCTAATGAATCTTCTTACGATTGAATGATGTCTTTTAAGGAATGCTAATTTTTTATAATTAGTATGATAAAATATTTTGTAATTAATTACATCATGGTTTCAAATTCTTTGTTATGTTCTTGATAGAGTTATCAATACATCAAATAACAGTATATAACGAATATTGACACAAGAACTAACCCAAAATTTTTACATGAAACCATTTTGAGTAATCTTCCAGCTTCTTTGAGAAAAATCTTGTTTCGTGCAGAAGTGGTCTAATAATAAGAGAGTTTATTATGAGCAATCGTGCTTATGTTTCTCATCCAAATAAATTAATTGTCTTCTTCTCTTGTATCGTATAAAAGAGAAAAACTAAGTTAGACTTTTCTATTATTAGATTAGATTTGTATATATGTTGAGTTGTTGTATCATGGAAAAATAAGAAGTGCTTATGATAGGCAAACTCGGCATCTGGAATGGCAGTACGAGATGAATGTAAGCTGAAGTTTTTAGAGCTAAAAGCAAAGAGAAACTATCGGTTCATCATTTTCAGGATTGAAGGACAACAAGTGGTGGTTGATAAACTTGGAAGCCCTGAAGAAACCTACGAGGATTTCGCTGCTTCTCTCCCTCCCAACGAATGTCGTTATGCTGTTTATGATTTTGATTTCATTACCGACGAGAATTGTCAGAAAAGCAAAATCTTCTTCATTGCCTGGTAATACCCTTTTTTTTTCCTAAAATTTTAAGTTGATGAAATGTGATCTAAGTTTGATTTAATTATACTTATATATATATGTGTGTGTGTGTGTATAGTGTAGTTTGTAAGGGTGATTTTAAGATGGGAAATTGAAGTATGTTTTGTGTTGGTTAGGTCTCCTGATACATCAAAGGTAAGAATGAAGATGGTGTATGCAAGCTCCAAGGATAGATTCAAGAGAGAATTAGACGGGATTCAAGTCGAGTTGCAAGCAACTGACCCTAGCGAAATGAGCCTTGACATTGTAAAAGGTCGAGCTCTTTAAATGTCGCCAATCTTCATCGACATTAAGCAAGAGCCTTTCTTATCAATCATTCACATTTTCTCAGAAATCTTTCTTTGTAACTTGTCTCTTCTTTCTCTGATCTTTTTGTTTCTCTTCTTTTTTCTTCGGTTGCATTGACTTGATTTATACTTAACCATATAGTTTAATGTAATATATTATGCAATTCTTTTTTGAACATGTTTAGTACAATTCTGGAATGAATTCATTTTCAAATTAAATTTGCACTTTACCAATGAAAAATTTATTGTGATGATGAACCAGGACAAGCAAATGATAACAGAAAATTGAAACATAAAGAGTTGGGAGGGGGATTAAGATATCTTAAACACTTCATACAAGCTAAACCAGATTTCTCAAGCTGCTATGTTTCTTATGAGCATATAGTGGCTATGCTATATGATGAGGAGGTGGAGTAGGAAATGGATTTACATAAAGAAGTTTGCGTGGGATAAACGTCGAAAATGACTCCAACATAGAGTTAATCGATTGTTTAGTTGAGTTACATTACAAATCGAGCATCTGGTTTTTCGAATAAAATTGTTCGCGATTTCCATTCAAAAATGTCTAAAAGAAGGTGAACTTACATCTTGTATTGTTATCTACTTATTAAACTAATCCATCATATTTTTAAAATATAAAGTTTAGATTGTAATAATAAAAAGAGAAGCTCAACCCTCATACAAAGGATTTATTATATCAACTTTTTTAAGTGTTATAATTTCTTCAAGATACATTTACTCAAAAATCCAAAAAAGAATGCAAGAAACCTGTAAATATGAAGCAAAAAATGTTTTGCGAAGAGTTAAGAACGCATTATCCTTGTCTCGTTCAAGTATTTTCATCGAACTTGAGACTTCTCCCTCTATGAAACACCAGAAATCAACACTTTACTGCTATATACGTCGTATACGAACCAGTTGAATTTTCACATAATGAATTCTAAATTATTTTGGAAATCAATCCCAACTAATAGTTTTTTTTCTGATATAACCACAGAACACAAGAATACATAGCAATTAACTGGAATAATCAAGTATTTTCATATCTATGAGCTTACTATACATAAAACGCTATCAAAATTGTTTTCTCTTTTTATCTTTATATATTAAAATTGACGATAATCTATGTCTACTGAGTTTGATTCTTCTGCCAATGTTTCTTCTCCCAAAAATCCACTTGGGATATCAACTTTTCTTTTGATTTTAGAAGGTAAAGGAGAGAGGGAGGATCATAGGGAGGAGGAATTGTGCATGGCTCTGTCTCCGCTGGACCTTTCACCAGAGATTCTTCCATAAATTTCTTCTCAGTCCCATTTCTTGGGCATGCCATTGTTTCTACACAGAGTTCGACTGCGTTCTGTGGAATTGCAGGCTTAAATCTCAACAGCTTAGCATACTCGTTAAAGAGATGAAACATGTAATCATACACGTAATCCATCTTTAGCTCCTCTTGAATGAACCTACTTGCACCTTTTCCGATCTCCTGTGCCTGTTAAATTGTTGAAGGATTGTAGGATATAAGAAAATGATATACATAAATATAAAAAGTTGGGAAAATTCTAAAATATCTTGATAGTAAGTATGAGTTAATTACTTTATTGCTATATTCATCAAATTCCAAGGTTGTTTGAAAAATTTAACTTCACATGACTTAGAACACCTCAATCTCACGCTAGAAAACTAAGTCGTCCTTGAAATCTATATATGGATGTAATTCTTTTACTGCTAATAACTTAAACCTGAATTTTTTGAAAATGAGCTGTTTGTGCCAAACAGGGTTAAGTCAAAGTGTTTGGGTTCGGATATTACATTAGATCACAGACAGTAACTTCTTAGCAAATAACCCTAAAACTACCTTTTGCCACCGGAGATTCTGACTTGTATAATTAAGTGGAGATCTAATAAAGCAAAACATCTTCTGATTTGATATACTACAAAATTGAATGAATAGAGACCTTCTCATTTACTAAAACATGAAGTGAGAATGTTACCTTTTGCTTGTGGCTGTTGCCCCAATCAACGGCGAACTTTAAAGATCTGCACTTGCCATCCTCCTTTACAGGCCAGTAATGCCGGAGGGGAATCAAGCCTCTTGTGAAGAAATCATAGTAATGAGGCTTGACAAGAAACGTGACAGAGTCACAGGCAAGAATGTATTTCTCACTAACAGACCAAGCTGAGCCTTCAATATAGATTTTGTACCTATATTTAACAATTGGAAGAAACCCACAATAAAGTTAGGGACTAACGAGCAGGAGGGATATAAAAATTGGCATTCAAAAACAGAGAAAAAGAGATCAAAGAACACCTATAGGTGCATTGGCTTGTCAAGTCTGATTCCTTGTATCCTTCTCTTGATTCTTTCAGCCAATCCTGCAAAAGGAGTATACGCAAAACATAAGCCGGAATGTTGAACTACTTCTCCCCTACGTTTGATATAATAGGACTACTAATTTACTGTAAGTGCAAGTTAATATAAAAATGCACAATTTATTATTTATACTACACATTTTTAACAACCATATTGGATAAAATTATTAAACGAAAAGATTTATCTCACGTTACTGGAAGGAAACTTCGATCATATTTCTCATTCAGCCAAGCATACAGTCTTGAAATGTCAAAAAGAATAAAGCATATGTACATAAAAACAAAAAGTTTCATAAAGATGGACAGTTGCCATTTATCATAAATTTAGGCAGGTGTAAAAAGAGAAAACAAGAGAGGTGAAAGAAAGTATAATACCTGGGCATATAGACGAGCATTCCAGTCCTGTTTTTCTGATACATTACATTTTAGGAGGTCTTGCCTTGTTTCAGCAACAACTGGGTTCCCCTTCCAATAAGCATAAGGCTGTCTTTCAACCCATTTCATCCTTGCGTTTCCTTCTTTTAGGTCTTTTAACAAAGTTTCCCATGGCTTTATATTCACCTCAGCCCTAAGAGACATGCAGTATAAACTTATTATGGGTGAAAAACAATATATACACACACATCATATAAAATATATAGCTCACAGAATGAAATGTTCAGGATTTACACTTAAGATTTTAAAAATCATTTTGTTTAAACAAAACAGGTTCTTTTTTAAAGAAAATTACGACACTTCTATTTCTAAACGTACGTTTGAACTCACAGCAGATGCTATAAAACTTTTCTAGAATCATATTTAATCAAAAAAAATTGTAGAACCATAAAAAAAAACTACGTTATCAGACTAAATTATCAAAGAAAAAGATTCTTAATTCTACTGAATTATCACGAGGAATCTAAGAAAGCTACGAAAGCTAGACTGTTCTTTACACTAATCAATCTATACTTAACCAAAAAATTAAAAGAAATAATAATAATCAAGGGATGTACCAGCCCCAGAAGGACCAATCGGGGAAAACGATGTCGAGCGTTTCATCATTTCCACAGTACCGGAACAAAGGAGGGGGGTCCGTCGCGTTAGGCCCACTATAATCAACTGCTTTGATCACTGGCCAGTCAACGCAATCAAACATCAACTCCAAATCAGGCAATTTCCCTGGATACCGACGCAACAACTGCAGGACTCCCCACAGCGTAAAAACATCCCTGGTCTGAAACGCTCTGTGAAACCGCTCCATGTAAACCCTGCCGTTGATTATCGCCAGCCTGAAATTCGCCGTCGCTTGAGCTCTTTCCACCATTTCTCGCGTGATCCCCTTGCGGGCCCACGGCCGTAGGTCCTCGTGGATCCAGCGGAAGTACTCGGGACACGTGGGAGGAGATGAACGGTCGGGATCATCTTCCACCTCGAAGGTCTTCGGATAGTTTCTGGGACAGGCTCGTTTGTGGTAAAGTGTAGTGCAGTTTAATGGTATCTGAATTCTAGGAATTCCAGGAGAGCGCGCTCGTCTAGTTCTGGTGTTAAGCGCTTGCTTCTGGTCTGATAGTCCGCCGTCAAATACTGCCTGCAACAAAAATTGCAGAACGTGAAAGAAATAAATAACGGCTCATGGGCCCGATTAACAGAGGGTATTTTCGTGACATGATTGAAACGACACCGTCTGTCGGTCGCAAACAGCCGAACGCCCAAGAAAAAAAAAAGACAATAAGGGTGGGCCTTAAAAGGCTATATGGTTTCCACGCAAGGCGACACGCGTCCACCAACGACTTTTCGCTCCCTTTTTTCCTCTCTGAAAAAAGGGGTAAACCGACAATCGCGGGAAATGTTAGCCGTTAAAATCTTCGGTCAACAGCTAACGCCCACGTGTTCAGAGACATTGCAGCGTCATTGAAACGGCACAATGCCAGTGCCGTTCTGATGAAACTTGGCATTTTCACATCGCCAATGGCAAAAATCAATGAATGCATGAAGTACTTACAGTCGGATCGAGGAGACGGCGTGTTGAGATAAAGACGCAGAGGAGGAGGATGACGAGGAGGAAGACGAGGGTGTAGGATTTCGACTTGGAAGCTATAAAAGGCCGCCAGATCGTGTCCATGAAATGACGAAGCCGCCCAGATGCGGTGGCGGAATTCCTCTGAAACCCCTGTTGGTGTTGCACCACGCTGTTTTCTCTCATTTCTCTCTCTATCTCTATCTATCTATGTATCGGTCGCTCTCCGACAAACATGTGGAGTTCCCAGAAAGAAAGTGTTTATAAGAAACGCAAGGGCATAATTCAACTAGATTGAACAGAAATGAGGTTTTAAAGAGTCAAAATGGTGTCCAAATTGGTTAATTCAGCTTGGTTTAGGTTAAAGTAAGGAAGAGTTTTAGAAAATGAACCCGATTTGGAATTGGTGTGGTGGAATGGGAAGTGAGAGAAAGAAGAAAGGAAACGAGGAAAAGCTGGCTGAAGGTTTTAACTGATCACCTAAAAAGCGAAAAGAATTGACTTTCTGAGAAGAGAGAGAAAGGTGACGGTGGAAAAACGAGAGGCACAGAGTCGTCGTATTCTCGTGAAAACAATGCAAGTTATTTATTTTCAGTTCTTTGTATCTGTTACTTATTTATTTTTGGAATACATTAACCTTCAAAAATATAATAGCGGACATGCAGTCTAAGGTTTAACTCTGATTCCATAACTATATATATATATATATTAATTTCTATAACAAAAGATATATAGCCTTGCGTGTCTATAATGCTTAATATATATTCCAGAGTATTTTTCTATCTCCATAAAATAAGAGCTTCACTGTTAAGTTGGGGAAAGAAATGGCCCAAAACGAAAGCCCATAATCCATTTCCTGATGAGAATATTGAAACTTGGTGGGTTCAAGAAAAGTAAAACGATAGCCGCCATGATTTTGCTCCCATCAAACACAATCCAATAATGACTCTCTGTTTCCTTTTATTAATTCCAAGACACAACACCAAATTACACCCCACATAGACTCACACATATATGTATAGAGATATGTTCCTTCAAAATCTTTATGTGGGTGGCAGGGTGGGGGCAGCCTTTGCAAGAGGTCTTATGTCACAACATGCATATATATATATATATAATATGTATAAGATATTTGAATGTCTCGAAAATTATCAACAGCAGGAAGGCAGAGTTGAGTGCTTTTATCTCTCTGTTCTCTGAGTTGTTGTTTTCTCTGTGTGTCAAAGCTGATTCAAATAAAGCTGTCTCTCTTCTTTTGTGAACTGCGGGAGAGATCCTCTACGTGACAGAAATAGATGGTCTCCTTTGTGGCGCGTGGGAAACATGAAATGAAGATTAAATTTGAGTTAATTGATGATTAAGGAAGAGGGTCCCACTTAAATGGATGTTAATTAACGTATAGTTTGTGCAGTGGCGATGGGCGGAATCATTTGGCAGTTGGCAGGGAGTGGGGGAGAAGGGAGACATTGGGGTTGCCTTTGTCACGCTTTTTCTAATCTACGCGTGAAATTCCCTCCCGCTTTTCACTTTTCAAACCCCAACGCTCTCCTCCCTCCTCGCGCATCAAAATCTTTTCTTTCTCCTCATCTCTATTTATATCTATCAACTCTTACACATTCCATTGCAAGTTCCCTCAACTACATATACATATTTGCGTTGCACTTTCCTCTATGTTTACGTAGCAGATCGAAGTCAGGAGAGAGCTGTATTTATACTTAACAATGTCGGTAAGTAGCCGGTGCATTGTTCCAAATTAAGCTATGCATGCAGATTAGATATATATGATCGATTCTATGTATGTACATTGATCTATTTTTGTTTTGTTGGACCCATGTGTTGAGAGAAAAATAGTTCAGACGAGAACACTGGAGTTTTTCTTCTTTATAGATATCTCCATTCTTAATTGTATTGAGTCAAGTTCTCTACGCAGAATGGATGATGGAAAATGAAATAATGGAAATGTGGGTTTGTGTTGTAGATGGTGGAGATAAGAGTGCCGAACTTGGATTGCGAAGGATGTGCCTCCAAGTTGAAGAAAGCTCTTCTCAAGGTCAAAGGTATAAACTTTTTACTTTTTATTTCTGATCTGGGACTTTTTACCCATTTGCTGAAAATACACATGCATTATGAATCCTTCTTTTGGAAAAAAAAAAAAAGAAAAATCATCAAAGGTAAGTTTTTTTTTTTTTTTTTTTGAATGCATAGGAGTGGAAGAAGTAGAAGTTGAAATGGAAATCCAGAAAATTACAGTGCGAGGATATGAGATAGAAGAGAAGAAGGTGCTGAAAGCCATTAAACGCACAGGGAAGAAGGCAGAGCCATGGCCATTTCTTCCCGGATACTCTCATTTCGCTTCCTTCTACAAATACCCAACGTATATAGTCAACCATTACTACGACACGTACAGAAGTGAAGTCAGTAATGGCGTTCACACTTTCTTCCACACTCCTTCCCTTTACTCTGTCGCTGTAGCTTCTGACGAGGCCGTCGCTTCGCTTTTTAGCGATGATAATCCTCATGCTTGCACTATCATGTAACCATCTCATCATTCTTTCTTTCTTTCCTTTTTTTGGATCATCACTGCACCAGCTTGCAGCGTAATTTTTTGAGAAAAGGAAGTGAAATGTGTTGTCAGTAATTTTACTTTGAATTTCATGATTTATTCAATTTTAGCCATAAATAACTAGAAAACTGAAACAAGGTCTCTCTACCCACATGAGAAAATACATGATTTACAACCCATTCATGAGCTGTGTTAGCCCACCCATGCCTAGGCCCCTTGTAAAGCTTAACCCGATCTGATCCAACTTCTTCTAAATAAACTAATGCTTAAACTAAAAATATAAATAATACCCATTTTTTTCCTATGTATACTTGTTATTGCCTTATAAAAATGAAGTACTATTTTATTCGAATGCCACCATTTTATATAATATTAATGTAATATGCAAAACATCAGTTGACCCATTCACGAATTTCAGTTCTCGACCCACTTTTGGAGGAGGAGATGATTCAGCTTCCTTCCCGTGAATCCATGTTATTCAAAAATGGTCCTTCCTTTAATTATTACTACTTTTTCTTTCTCAAGGGAAAAGAGAAGTCCACACTTTCTACCTTTTGCATTTTCAACGTATTGAACCAGAAAAATCTTTTAAAAGAGCCGCCCCTTCCTCTACGAATGGCCCCCGCCTGTATTACGCTCCGGTCGCACTCTGGTTACTTTTGTTTTTCAAGTACCAATTTTATCTTTTTGGATTCAAAACGAAAAACTTCTGAGCAGACCACCCGTTAATTCTGATTACAGTACGCTAAAATTTGCATTGACGAGTTAAAAAAGGCATTGGAAATGCGAAGAGCAAAAGTTTTCTTAATTTATTTGGTTTTGGAATTTTAAATGGGTAGAAAATGAAATATGTTGTGAGTAGAGATGCTATATATTCTTTTAGGAATATTTGAAATAATCCCGACCGTTGGATGGGATCTTTATGTTTTTTAAAGAAATTGAAGGGAAAAACATTTGTTCTGAAAATAACCATTTGTTCTTTTTCGTCATGTACGCCAAATTTCGTACCATGTGGCCCATAATATGAGTGTAAGGATCCACTTGTCGGCTATGACGAGTCGTACACAAAAGAATTTCCTTCTCGCAGGCCAAGAACATCACGTCTTACCCCTTTTAAAACCCACCCCAACTTGTCCAAAAAAAGTTCACTTCAATTTTCCTTTTTCTTCCCTAATTTGTTCGTCTTCCTCCTCAATATGGCTCAGGTTTCCTTTCTTCATACTCAATATTCTCAATTTCTTCTTCAATTTTCAGGCGTTTTATGATTTACCCAGATAAGAATATGCGTACTGCACTTTACATAGTTTTCCATTTTTGCATTTTCTTGAGCAGAAGATAGTGTTGAAGGTCTTGACAATGACGGATGACAAGACGAAGCAGAAAGCCATAGAAGCTGCTGCTGATATCTACGGTACCTGATCGATCGCTCTGCTTTTGCTAGATTAATGTTTGTGCGTTCCAAAAATCTGATTTTTATTTTATAACTCCTGATTGCACTATTCCCACATTTGGTCACTCGTCCTTAAGATTGTCTTGAGAAAAAATATTGTCTTGATCAGAAAAAAAAATCAGGATATACCTCGTCGTCTTGATGGTAGTATCAATCAGAAGCAAAAGATTAACAGCGAGATGTTATGATGATTCTTTGTTGGTTGATGGGAAGGATGGATTTTGCAGGAGTTGATTCAATAGCGGCGGATTTGAAGGATCAGAAGCTGACGGTGATCGGACAGATGGATACAGTGGCAGTGGTGAAGAAGCTGAAGAAAGTAGGTAAAGTGGACATACTCACCGTTGGGCCTGCCAAGGAAGAGAAGAAAGAAGAAAAGAAAGAGGAAAAGAAGGAAGAGAAGAAGGAAGAACCAAAGAAAGAAGAGAAAAAGGAAGAGAAAAAATAACAAATCAGTTAGAAAATCATGAAGGATCAATCACAGGCGATCTGCTTGTAATTCCATTTTTTTTTTTCTTTTACTTTTGCTAATAACATGGTGAATATATATATACAGGCCATTAAAGTAGTAGCTTTTGAGAATTGAGATCCACCCACTGTAAGTAACTATTTTAAGTAATTCCATCTGGGTTTCTTCAGTAGCTGTAATTAAAGGCGGCAAGTTTCATGACTGGTATTTTTATCTGATACTGTTATTTTCACATTGAACTGGTTTGATTATAAACAAATTTCTCACAATAACCCCAAATGGGAAATGGGTTTTGTGAGGAATCGCCAGGTTTGTGTTGATGTCGAAAGGAAAAATTTTCAAAGAACAGAAAAAGGAAATTGATTTTACTTGGGGTTCACGAGTTTCCTCTTCTATAATTTGTTGAAGGGTCATTGTCCTTTACACGTAAACAGGTACGGTGTAAAGTCTAAATACGCCAACAGATTCTTCTTCATAAAGCAACTCAACTCTGTACTCTTTCTCTATCACAAAGTTCAGAAGAAAACTTAAAATCTTAACTATCTGTCGTTCTGCAAATAATTTTTGGAATTCCATTTTTCTTACATTCATAAATAAAGGAGACATTTAATTTATTATAGTTTGAGTGGAGATCTAATAAGAAATAAATAAAGATATCAAAAGTAAGGTACCCAAAAAAAAATAATTAATTAGTCATTAGTTTGAATTTCAGATGTCGTAGGACAACTATGTCGTAATGCATGACAAGACGCCATGAGTTGGATTTCAAAATACACACGACAGCAATGGTGCATTTCTTAGCTGGGAATGGAGAGAACGACAAAAGAATATTTGGAGATGACACCACAATTTACTTCAAACACCCAAAGTTTTTTAATTAAAAATTAGAAAACATTTTCATCACTCTATAGATTTGTAAGGTTCAATCAAATAAATGTTATCAGGCATCTTAAACTCGGCAACACTGCTGACATGACCCGAGACAATGGGGCCAAGCTTCTTCTGTGGAGAATTTAGCAGTGTTAGGCCTAAGCGTTTTTCACCAGTGTAGAAGGAAGTCTTACCAGATACAACAGTTCTTTCCAGAATCAAGCAAAAGTCTGCAATAGAGCTGAAAGGGCAGATCGAAGGAGAAAAAATAACAAACTGTAATTTTACAAAATGGCAGAAAGTTCTTTTTGACCAAAACAAAATGAAAATTAGTTCATAATTGCTAATTCTAAAAGTAAGCAATCCTCGGTAGTCAGTTCGAAGAGGTGCAGAGCTGAAGATCCACCTGCGGGTTCAGTCTTGCACTACTAAAGGTAACATAAATGCATATGGATATGGCTCTACAACTTACGCATATGGCTCTCTGTAATTTTCCCTGGATTGCTCACCTAAAAAGTTTTCTGATTAAGCATTATACCATACCGCAGGAAATTCAGGAGGGATACAGAAGAACTGGACAAGATAAATGTTGTGTAACTTATCAAAGAACTAGCAAATAATGATATGTTATTATTAGTTTCAAATTAACCCATAAGCTAATTTGAAGGTTACTGGAGCATATAGATCCCCAGACATGCCAACCTCAGGCCTTAATACTATCTCCTCACTGGAAACAAAAAGTCGATAGTAGCGACAATTGGGGAAAATTATAAAAAGCTAGATGGTACACAAGCATAAAAGAAAATGTTACCAAAATAGTAAATTACCTATTCTAACTTCATAATCTTCTGATTCTCGGTCATCTAATGTACATTTGAATCTATGATTGTCTTTATGAGTCATTCCACAAGAATATCTTGCTGAATGCTTCTGCTAAATGGTTGAAACCATTATCTCATTCATAGCAAAAAATTGTAACAGAGAACAAATTTTGCATAACCATTATCTCATTCATGGGGAGAAAAATATAACAGATCAAATTTTGCTCCCCAATGCATCTCGCTCACACTGCTGAGGAAGAGGAACTGTAGGAGGAGAGAGAATGGCGCACTCCTTAGGCTCTTAAAGACAGCAGGTACATGGTGCTAACTTATCAGAACCATAAATTATATCCTCCAAATTAGAAATAAATAACCTTCATGTTACAAATGCACTGTGCTAGCATCTCTTATATCCCTTGATCTTTGAGACGAGATGGGCATACTGCCCCTTCTCCACCATGTATCTTATTACTTCATGAGCTTCAGAAAGTTTTCCAGCATTTCGTAAATTGCTTACTAAGGTGCTGTACACCACAAAATTTGGATTACAGCCTCTCGATTCCATTTCCTTTAGCATAGAGCATGCTTCCTCAAACTTCCCTGCTATACAAAGCCCACGAATCATGGAATTATACGTAAATACATTAGGAAGATGTCCCCTGATGGTCATTTCATCAAATATATCTCTAGCCTTTTCGAGCTCCCCGGCCACAGCATAGCCTGTGATCATTACAGTGTAGCAAACCACATCTGGCATGCACCTAGTTTTTTTCATTTCATCAAAAAAATAATTGCAGGCATCTAGATTCCCTGCCCGGCTAAGACCATCAATCAATGTGGTGAAATGAAGAACAGTTGGATCAAGACCCACCTCCTTCATGTGCTTCAACAGATTAAGTGCTGCAAGTGGCTTATCACCTTTCCCAAGAACGTGGAGAAGGATGTTATATGTATGAAAATCTGGAGAGAATCCATTCCTACCCATTTCATCTAGCAGCCTGTGAAACTGATCTAACTTCCCCAATCTATACTTAGCACACATCGCAATATTATAAGTTAGAATATCTGGAGAGTAGCCTTCAGCCAACATATGTTGATAGACCCACTCAATCAACTTGTACTGGTTTATAGCTAGAAGTGAATGCAAAATTGCGTTATAAGAGTTTTTGAAGGGCCGATAATTGAATGTTTTTGACTTAATGAACCTCTCCACAACTTTTCTAGCCAAGCCTGCCTCACCACAGGTACAAATCAGTATGTTAAATGTTCGTGCGGTACTCGGGAACCCATTTTCAATCATCTCATCGACAAGTCTCCACATAGCCTTATACTCCTCACTTTCTGCAAATATCTTCATTATCAAATGATATGAATTAGCAGTGTGCTTGTAATATTCCTGCTGACCGGACCACACGAAGAACTTATATCCTAACTTCGCCCACCTAGTCTTGCTAGCGAAGTTCAAGTTCCTCAAAATTCCAACAAGAACTTCCCTAACCAGCAACCCTGATACCCTTATTTCCAACTCACTTAAAGCAGCTTTAGCATCATATCCAGGACCATCTTGCTGTAAAATCTCAAGGACGTTTCTTGCATCAACCCTCACTGTCTGCAAAAAAGGCCGCCTCGCAGAGAAACAGCCCTTGGGACGGCGGCTTTCATTAACTTTCTCATCTAAAACATCTTCAGAATCTGAATATCCGCAGAATTTCTTCAAGGGATCCTCAATGTGATGGAACCCATTATCGCTTTTATCCCCATCATTAAAACTACGGTGGCATAACTCCCTCAAAGATGAAAAACGAAACGAAGCTCTGTGCACGAGTCTTGTGCCAAATAAAGATAAAGCGTTCATCATGCTTGTCAATTCGACATTGGGAATACCCCATTATCTCCCTAATCTTACCCTACTAGAGGAATCCAGCAGCTTGATAGATCTCGATAAATTGAGTTGGATAAAATCTGGGTTCTCAAATAGGGAGAAACCCATTAAACTGGAAACACCCAGGTGTAAACTAGGGTTTTAATCGAACTAGGAAAGCTCATTAAAACGAATATAAACCCTAAAATATAAGTAATTAGAACCTATTAGGAAAAGGATTTGGGAAAGGAAGAGTTTCAAAAGAGTTTGAACATACCAGGGAACAAGAGACTTAGCAAAAACATGTTGTACGTTTACTGGTTGAATCAAATGCCGACATCCCGTCCAAGGCTTTGCTTTTTTGAGTGAACTGTTAACAGATGAGAACTGCTGGGTCGAGAAGGCAACGGGTTCAGGCAGTAAAACAGGGGTGCCCGTCGAGAACTATGCTTTACGATGGGTGACCAATCGTACGATACCACGGCATCTAAATTGTGGAACTGTTTGGTCTTGTAAATTCCGAAGCTTAGTATGTGATAAGTGAAAATGTATTTTTTTTTCTATAAAAAAAAAATCTGATTAAAAAATAATTTTAAATTAAAATTTTAAAAAAATAGAAAAAAAATTCTAATAGTTTTTATGAGAATATTTTATTAAAGATATCATAGAAATTAACTTTTATGATATAGTATATTTAACTTATATTTTATAAACTAATGAATCCCACAACTTTATTAATTTATATAAATTATCCACAATTTTGGATAAGCGGCAACTAGTTTATTGAGATTTTAATTGTTCAAATATATCGATTTTAATTGCAATTTATACAATTTCAACACTGCCCACAGCATAATTGGAGCTAGTAAATTTTGAAAAGGGTTAAAATCAACATTATGAAAACTATATATTATAATACTAGTTCATTATCTGAAATTTCCCAGATGCTACATAAAATACTTATAACACTGCCAACTCAAATGAGCTAGCAATCCCATACAGTCAACAAAAGTAAACATAAAATTGGGTCTACAATTTTGAGTTTTTATGACATGACTAGTTGCCTCACTCCTCGACTCTTCTCTCGCTAGTCACAGTCTGTTCCACTTCTCCTGTACCAAATCTTGGAAATCCTTCGTCTTCCGCTGATCCACAAAAACATAAATAAATGTTGAGTTAAATATAAACATGGCTTAAAATCAGAACATGATTCGTAATTCAGTGATGCATCAAATTACAGGTTCTGTTTTAAATTCAATCAGCAGCGAACTCCACAAATTCCACTTGACGCAAAAAGAAGACCAAGCAAAAGTCAGACAGAACTCAATTTTCATCTTCGTGAATTAAGGAGATGAGAAAGTTACCATATGAAGAAGGAGAAACTGACTGTTGAGGCGTCTGACCTCGAGGCTCATCACTCTTCCCAAACCATGAACTTAGAGCGCCTTTAAACTTATCCACCACTCTCTTCTCAGCACCATCTCCAGTCCCCAACCTATCTGCAACCTCTTCTGACTCCGTTACTTTCCCTCTCGGCTTATCATCATCAACCTTCTGATCAGACTCTTCTTTACGCTTATGCAAAGCACCAGAAATCACCTCTGATAAAGCCCTGTCTTCTTCCTTAGGCTTCAACTTCTCGGCTACGTACTCTCTCATTGACACTCCTCTGTTCTCTCCTTTAGCCCCCGGTTCATCGCTGCCTTGCTGTTTCGACATCACATCACTCCCTGCTCCTGCAACTTTTTGATATACTGGGCTTAGTTTTTCTCTCACTGTGGTCGCGATCTTCTTTCCGTAGTCCGACGCTGACGCCGTATTGTGGGTGTATTGATTATCTGTTTCTGTGCTGTCTTTTTCCCTGTACCCGAGCTTCGAAGCGATGGCGGTTTTTGCAGAGATTGCTTTACCAGCAATTGCAGACGTAGCAGACGATATCTTATCAGCGAACGCACCCGGGTCAGACTGAGGGTGGTTTTCAGGGGAGACATTAACGGGTTTTGGAGGAATTGGTTCGGGAGAGAATTGGTCATGGCTTCCTGTGGGGAATTGGGACAACACCTCGTCTGTTCTTCTAAGAAACTTCTCTTCTGGTTCTGGTTTTATTTTAGCCTCATGCTCTGGTTCATCATACACTTTCATTTTATCAAGCGAACGAAGAATTGGCTCCATTTCTGCTTCCTCTCCTGTTACATGAAGATGGACTGTTATAATCCACGTGTGTGTATGTGTGTCAGAATGCTGTAAAAATGAGACTTTGCCTTTCCCGGTGGGGTCGGTGACTTTTGACTGATAATTTGAAGGAGTATTACAAGCATCCGGGCTCTTCTTTGGGGCAGCAGGATCCTCATCCAGTCCTCTCGGTCTCTCAAGGTTGACTTTCGGTTGCCCTGGAACTTCCTCTTGGACATGAATAAAGGTCTTCGTAGGATCAGTAACACGGCTTTCTCTAAAATATATAGGATCATGCTTAGGTGCCATTGATATCCCTTTTCCAGGATGACTTAACCATTCTCGTTGCCCAGTTACAACATCACTCCCAGCGATAGATTCGTAAACTGCAAGCAAAATTGAATCACTTCTTCAAGACTTAATACATGAACATATGTCTGTGTGTGCATGCGCGTGTGTATATACGTACTTGGTGCGCCGTGAACTTCTGGGTCTTCTTCCATTTCTTCATCTTCATCGTCTTCCTCATCCAAGTCATGATCATCAGGAACATGATCAGCATGTCCATCATCGTGATCATGGTTATGGCCATGGCCGTGTTTGGTAAGCGTGTCCTTTATTTTCTTTGCCTTTTCCTTCACTTTCTTCAAAACCTTAGTCGATTTCTTGGCATGATGACGATGCTCTTCTTGCTCCTCTCCCTCTTTGAACACAAAAAGCAAATAAATAAATAAAAAAAAGCGAAATCAGAGAACGTAACGAATCGGTATGATATCACAAAATATGTAATACATCACGACGTCGTTTCACACCTTGTGGTTGCCCAACAATCTGAGTGTTTCGAACTTGCTCCTGATCACGGCTTTGGTGAGTCACTACAGGCTCCATAGCCAGAAACAGAGATTGATTGATTCCTAACTTTAAAATGTCAACAGAGAAAAGAAACTGCCTCCTGCCTTGAAGCGACAGCGACGAAGAAGGCTATCGTATTATAACGTTCTGCGTGACGGTGACGAAAATCTGCCACGTCTCCCAGAGTGCCACGTGTCGCGAGTATGCTTGTGTACGTGGCATACGTGCAGTTATGAGTGTGCTGTGACTGAGAGGATAATCTTCATCAGAGAGTGTTACGGGAAATTTAAACAAAAATATCCTAAATCAATTAATAAATAAAAAGAAAATAAGAATAAAAATAAAGGTAAATCAAAGAATTTGAGCGCCAATTTCAAATTCGACCGATTCATTCCCCCACACAAAAAAGAAGAGACAGTTCGTTACAGCTTTTTTATTTCTCCCTCGTTATTTTCTCCATCACTACGAGAGCGTATTATGCTGTTCATGAAATTTGCGGGAAAATATGCGAACTCGATTTCTGAACATCGACTACTTTGCCTCTTCTCCCCTGGAAACACTAACATTCCTGAATCTCCCAGTTCCTCACCTCCCTGCTTTACGGCTCGCATTCTCTAATGAAGACGAGCTTCTCCGCTTCGATTATATTCTCAATCTCCCTCTCACGATCGAGAGGCTACCTATCGATGCCGCTCTCTCGAAGTTTTTTTCTGATGTTATTCCGGATAAATTTGGCGTCGAACATGAAGATTTTGAGGCTACTAGTTCTAGGAATGGAGATAGTTGCTTCGACGGGCGGAGGGGCTTGTGCTCTGTAGTTGTTGATACAGGCTTCTTCGAGGTAAATCAGAGAGTTCATTGACATTTTTTTTGGTGGATTTTTTTTTTTTTGCCTTCTTTTTTTCTTTTGACAATCGGTGGTTGGAAGGTGAAAATGGCGGCTGGTCATGGACATGATATTAATTTTGTGTTTAAACGTAACTGTTTGTTCATTCGTGAAGGTCAGGAGAGAATTATTAAATATTTGAATAGCGTTCAATTATATTTGATCATCTGCTAGTGACACTTGCAGAGCCGGTCTTTTTTTTTTTGCAATTATTTATGGGGTGTATATTAGAATTTAAACATTATACTCTGGAAAAAGACTTTCAATGTCAATATGAAGATGGTCTTGGTGGCTCAGAAAATTTAAAAGGACTAAAATCCCAGCTTAGAAGATGATCATATATGTTTTCGTACCATAAATAACTTTTACTGTTCGTTTTGCTCAAGATCATATCTCCAAATTATTTCTTGCTGTGTAGTTTAGCTTCAGTTAAGAAAAAATCACTATAAAGCAAGGTCTTGTGTTTTTAACAAAGGGATCACGAGTAAACAGAAAATTCTGTTTTATGGAATCGTCGAAAAAATGATTGTAGCAGGAAAAGTGACTACTCTAGTTAGACGTTGTTCTGGTTCCTTGTTTTGCTGCATTATTAATTGATATTCTCTTTTGACAGGTTAATGAGATTTTATTGGTTTATGATCCTTTCAGCTTTTAACGTTATTTCATAATCGCATAGCATATGAACTTTTGTTTGATACAGAAGGAAGCCGAGGTTCTTTATGAAGAAAAGGATGTGGGAAATAAGTGGGCGTTTATGTCCGAAACTATGAAGGTCTAGTTACCATAACTATGACAGCATTCTCCAAATGAGATTAACGCCAATTTTTTTTTTTTAAGATTTGGTTTCCTTACGATCTTCTCTGAGGTTAGGTTTATGTCTCAGCAGCAGATTGATGAGACTGCTGATGACGGTAAGAATACACATAGGTTTGAAGTGGTCCAATTTGAGGTGCCAGAGCCGGATAGCCTCCTGGTAAAATTTTGCTTGCCAATCTTTATTAGTGGGTGTTTTTAGAAATTTATGCTTACGCCATATATTCCTGCTGCACTTTCTAGAAAACTCCTTGCTTTTATGAGGACTGGGAAATCAGAAATCTTTCTCAAGTTCCTGAGATAGAAAACCATCCGGTAAATGTCTGATTATTCGTTTAGCTCATAATTCTATACAGTAACATTTGAATTGTATCTGCTTCTTTTTTTTCCCCTAAAAAAAATCTTGGCCTTCCTAAGTATCTGATTTCCAATGCTTGATTTTCCTCCCAATTTCTGTTTTATTTTGAAGGTTTACTCAACTGTGTTTAAAAGGGATATTATGATAGAATTCAGCATTATCTTTTTATATCCATGATTTTAAAGAAAGAGAAACATAAATATGCTTTAATTGTGAACTTATTGTCTTAACTTTCATAAAACACTGCAAAAAAATTAGGTTGGGTCATTGAGAGTAATAATCTCATGTTATACTTTTTGATTTATTGCAACTGTTGTGGATATAAATGTTATGCTCATTATCCAATTATTTGTGTAATATATTAAATATATTATTATTTGATAATTTATTTTAATATTGATAATAATATTTTATTATCATATTTATTATCTTTTCATATCCATGATTTTAAGGAAGAGAAACATAAATATGCTATAATTGTGAATTTATTGTCATAACTTTTATAAAACACTGCAAAAAAATTACCTTGGGTCATTGAGAGTAATAATCTCATTTTATACCTTTTGGTTTATTGGAACTTGCTGTCCGCGTGGAAAGCATAGTTGATCAAGTAGATGCGTATCTCTTATTGAGATCACGTTATACCTTGGGTTATTTATGGGTGCGTATGCTTAAGTTAATTCAAGACCGGTAGTTGCTTCAGAAAAAAAATCTTCGTCATAATTACTACAGTAAACTAATGAAAAACTAAAAATTTCAATGCATAAACCATCAGCACAGTTTATGCTGATCCATTTATGAAATGCATTTGCCTTTATCAACTGTAGTTGGCAATTCATAACAGAGTGTTCATGGTCCTGAAAGGTTTTCTATTATAATTAGGTTTTTCATGGTAAGTGCATGTCTGTTGCAGGACATGGTAAAACCAGGGCTTATTATGCAGTCCTCTAGTGAGGCTGAACAAGCAATCTATTCTCTTGATTATGTTTCTTCTGAGTATCACATTCGAGAAAAGACTCCAGTTATAGAAGATAGTGGTTCTTCCTGGGATCAAATACTCTTACAACACTGTGGATTCCCCCTTCTAGAAGTGGATGAAATAAGTCTAACAAAATTGACAGGCCGGTCTATGGAGGCTGAACTTCTTTTGTTTCTTGATAAAATCCAAACCCAAAACTGGAATAAAAACAATGATCTACTTGCTAATGAGAGAGAATCTCTGGGCTCTATCAAGTATGGTGTCTTAGAGTTTCTTGCAGATAATTCTCAGTCAAAGCAGTTTATTGATTCTGACTCAGAATCGTTTGGTATGTTTGTGGAAATGGATATCATAAGTGTGGTGGAAATGTCACAGACTGAAGGAAGCTCTGTATTTTGTGGACCAAAATCTGATCATTACTTTTCATTTGTTAGCCCCTTAATCTTTCAAGAACCCCAGGTCCTTGACGTGGATATGTCCCAAAAGTTTGAAGTCTTCCTTTCTACGCAACCAACCAATAAAACTGAAACATGCGATTGCATGTTCAAGGAAGACACGAACTTTAAAAATTTCAGTAACTTGATTGTCAGTCATGAGCTAGCCTTGGTAGATGACACATTCAAATCTTTGCCTGTTCCTATTCTTTCCAATCATGGAAAGATAAAGTCACTATATGCAACTATTAAGGAGATGCTGCTTGATTTAAAGCCTCAGCCCTTATCTGCATCTGATGGAATATACCTGGATTGGTTTCTTTTAGAGGATGATAAACATGGCAATAACGTATGTTTTTCTTATCAAGATATGCTAAAGGAAATAAATTGGTGCAGCATTAATTTCCATAGTGAACTTTTTGATGAGACGGATTTTGTTTTTGACTTCATTTTTTCTGATGATGCTTTGAATGGGTGTAACATGGAAGAATATAAAGAATTGCTTAATACTCATTCAGATTACAGTTTTCCACTTGATGATAATTTCATTGGAGTCATTTCTGGTGAGTTGTTGGACATTCGACAACCAAAACCAGGAATTGAAGAACAACCAGCGGAATATAAATCTGAAAAGAAGGCCTTATTATCCAAATTCAGTAATCTACATCTTTTCTTGGGTCCTTTGAATGATGGATCTGTAGTTGAGGCTTCTAATGCTTGTGCTGAATCTCTAGAGGTTCCATCCGATGGTTTGGAAGCATCATGCTCATTGAGTAATCTTCAATTAAAGCAGTGGAATATAATTTCTCATACTGTTAAGTTGTCTAGTGAAATTGTATCTCTCGTTGATCACTTTGAAAAGAGGTACCTTTCCATCTTGCAGAGTGAAACTGATTTAAGTTCATTTTTAGCAGAAGATGAATTTAAATTGCTCAGCCTTCCAAAAGAGAAGCTGATGGACTGCATTAAGAAAAAACTTTTGGGCAGAAGAGATTCTTGGGAAGATGAAAACATTATGGCATTTGTCAGTTTATGTGCAATTAAACAAATTGCATGGTATACATGCTTCTATGGTATTCATGTAACTTATCTATATCTTGAGAAATTATGTGAAAGCCTGGATTCCTTAAAATCAAGATTGAGTTCGCTCTACTCATTGATTGATGCTGCACATGTGGAAGTTGACAAAGAAATATGTAGATCGCATCCCTCATTGTCTGTCATTCAGCAAATTTTACAGTCAAATACTAGCCAGAGTAGTTCCAAAGTACTGATATTTGCAGAACAAGTTTTTTGGTCTTCATTGAAGAGGTTAGTTATGTCCATGGGATTATCATGTAACGAGCTATGCAGTTATAAACAAGGAAATCAACCAGGCCTATGTGAAGCATCTGAGCGCACAAAATCTCAAATGGATGCTGTGTTGATTACAGATTGCTTCTTGGCATCTCAGGAGTAAGTTCTGACCCTGAAAAGATAAGTTATTCTTACAATCCCTGTTGGCGTCAAATGTCTTTCATCTGCTTAATGCGACTTACAGTTAAGGACATCAAAAGACAAAAATGTATTTGGTAAGGAAAAACAAATGGAAGATTTGAATTCATGTTTATATCAATGAATATACGATTTTGTTATTCACTATTATGCCGGTGGTCATGTATGTCGAGGAATATACATAAAAGTTTTTTTTTTTCTTTTTTTTCCTTGTAGAGCTGTATGGGCTCCATATACAGGGTATCATGCTTATGGTTGCTTGGCAAATTTTGACAGATATGATCATAAAGTTTGGTTTGCGATTTGGCTAGTCTTAGTGCTTTTAGATCTTGAATGATCTAAGTAGGATGAAGGCAAATGCTTAGTGAAGTAAAGACCAATCCTTTGAAGTTAGCTTCTTGGGAGTAAACCCTGAGATCTCTTACTTGAAGTCATGGCCTCAAATCACCTCGACCTCTTACCTGAAGTTACGGCCTCGAATCACCTTTGTGGTGTTCTAAGGCTATTTCTTATTTGTAGAAGGGTGGGCACATGAAAGCACATATAGACATGAAGGAATGCCAAAAAGGCTTCACATTTCAAATACCTTAATATGACCAACCCTTACTGTCGAGCATCAGGAAATAATGATATTAAAGAGCATTTTGCAAAAATTGTGAACTTGCAGAACAGTTGTTGCTTGTCTGTTTTTGTTTTCTGCATTTCTTGGTATAATTTTGCAAGTTGCTGGACATAGATATGGAACTGAAAAACCTTAGTTTGAATCCTAGCGGATAAAGCATGCAGATAGCTACAATTCATAGTGGATGGTTGATAATGCCTTGAAATAGTTGAATGCAAATCTTTGCTGGATATTTATTTTGCTGTGGTTATATTCAAGTTATTTTATCAGTCAATTATTTCAAAAGCATATAGTAAGATCTATGTCTTGTTAAGGAGTTGTATTAATCAAGTGGCTTCTTTCCTGTCAAGGCAAGCTTCCACAACTCTTCCTTTTGGCATATTCAGCATTGTTCTTGAATATGGAGGTTCATCTCGCTCATCTAGAGTTTCATTCCCTTCCTCAAAATGGTCTAGCTTGCCTCATCTTCATTTCATAAATGTAGAAGTGGATAACTTAAGTGCTCTGAGTGCACTCTGCGAAGGTGTTGGTATGCCCCAAATTATCAAAATGACCATGGTATGTCTTCCTCTTAATTTGGTTACATAGATACAGCTCATCTGTTTATTGATCAAACCACAAGAATTGCTGTATTTAATACAAGGAATACACAGTAAATATGTAATTGCATGTCAGCTGGTGCTTGTTAGAATAATATGTATCTTGATAAGCAGATGATCTGTATGCTGTGCAAATAAAATCTCTGGAATATAGCTGTAGCCAGAAGTTGCAAATACTATTTCATTGAACAAAAGGCGTTCCAATGGGCATTTTGTATCCAAAATATCTATTCAAACCTTCATGTCAAAATAGGAAAACCAGAAATACTGTCTTATAACACTGGAAGTGTTCTTCACTTCTTTTGGTTGGTATTTTTTAGAGCAAACTAAAAATAATTTTTTTGAAGATTGAAAGTGCTTTTCAGTTCTTTCCTTTGCTAATCTTTCTTGTCTTACAAATATGTAGACACTTTATAGTTTCTATGTGCTGATAAAATTCCAGATCTGAACGATGAAGTTGTGGAACTATCAGATTTGAGATTCTTTGTTGTTAATGAACATTAAAATGTTTAAGAAACTCAGCTATTCTCACTTCTCTTATTGCTGGTCTCATTGAATTGGAGGCATTTCATGCACTAACTTCTTTTGGAATTAGCTCCTTTCTCTAATTCATGAGTTTTGTTCTCATACTACCACTATATATTTGGCATAACGTTTTTGGATTGCTGTCAATTTGTAAATATATGATTGAGACGTATACTGCTTAGTTACACCAGCCACATCACAGGAAAGAGATTCTGATTCAAGCAAGGCCCTGGATGAAATTATGGAAAAGCAGAGGTTGGAGGAATTGCTGAACTTTGTTCCTCTTGAAGGCAAGTGCAATATGGGATCTCTAGAGGCTGTAGGCAGAAGAGATTGTTCCTCTTTTGCAGTGGCATCTGATCTTATTCAGCAGAATGTTATGTCTTCCCCTACTACAGTGATTGTTGTAAACACTCAAAATTTTGACAAGGAAATGATAATATCCAGAAGAAGTACCTACCAGAAAATTCTTGCAATGGAGAAAGAAGGTGCACAAGTTATAGAACGGGATTCAAATCTGCCTGTGGATCTTATGCTCAGTCCTGCAATTTGCCTTGTCTGGTATGATTGCAGAACCATTGGAATGAAAGCAGCTGCTTTGGTTGAAGATTCTTCATGCTTACCTCTGTGCATTGAGAATATTGCAACAACTATTTTGACAATGCTGAGTTTTGCTTTCAGTTGCTGCATCCTGGTAAATTCCATTCCTTCTCGTCATTTAGATGGTAGCATCTATTGTTTTTTGCTTTTCTTTTAACCACAATTGAACTTCCACGCAAAATGCTTCTACATTTAGAAAAAAAAAAAGAGATTTAGCAATGGACAAATATTGTCTCCAAATGAATGCTATTCTATTCTTGGCTTGCGAAGCTGATTTGTATTTGTTATTATTTGTAGAAGCATGTAGTTATCTTCTCTGATTTATAACTCGTAACAATTTATAAAGAAGCCCTACAGTTAAAATTGATTAGTTCTGTTAATGGACTAAAAATCTACCATCACCGATATATTTGCAGTTATTGAATGGTTCACCACCAACTTCACAGCATAGGAATTCAGAGCTCTACTTATCTTCTGCTATATTTTTCTCTTTCCTGCAGATATTTGAGGGGGAATCCACCTCCCTCTCTATGGTAATGGAATCTTCTGGTGAACTTTATGCTGCTGCAGCAAGCCTGGGCATTGATTTACAGCTCTTTTGCTCCTATTCAGCTGACTTAACCGCTGAAATCATATTGGGTTGCATTGGATATGCTGTTAAGTTGACCAGGGCCCTATATCCCAAAATGCTTGAGTCAGAAAGTCTTGCGGAATCGTTTCTTACCAAATTTCCTTCAATTAATCCACTAACTGCGCATGCTATGCTGTCTTCAGGAGGCATGCTCAATGAATTCTTGGAGCTGACGAATGAGCAAAGGATCCTTGCATTGCAAAGATATTACATTCCAGTTGAAAGTATTGCTTTATTTAGTGCTTTGTGTAGATATGGTGAGCGAGAGGACTCAAAATCAATAATGACAGATTGCTCGTCTTCGGTTTCTTCGGGTCCTGACTCTGATAAGTGTCATTTTAAGCTTGATTCTATGAGGGAACAAACATACGTTAATGGTCCTCAAAAAGTTGACATAAGTATAGATGACTTTTTGCAGTCCGAGCCCTTCAACCAAATCACTGATGAGATCCTGAATCCTTCTGGAGTACCCAAACCATATGACTCTTGTATGCCTAAAGACCCGGATAGATTTGCTGAGGATAGAGAGCCAGGTTCATTTTTAGAGCACATGCTTGATCAGAAACGGGTATTGGGTCTCGCTGTGAATAGCAATCCTACCAGAATTCCAAGGCAGAACGATTCTCGAATATATGGAGTCACAATGCGAAATAAATCTTTAAAAGAAAAATTTTTGGGTCAAAATCAGAAAACAGAATTATCTCTGACGGACAACTTGGGTTGGTGGAGCACCCGTAACTCTGGCAATCTGCATGAGGACTTCATCGGGGAACTTGTAGATCTCACTGACGGTTCCTCACCGTTTGAGGACATATATCCAGCAGCTAATTCGCTGTCTCTGACAAACGAGATAGAAGAAGACTCCCCAAAACAGTCTGCAATTGCAAGAAGATTGTCTTTTGATTACCCTAGTTTCCCAACAGCTGCTGAGATAAACTCTGATACGTACTTACATGGTTCCCTGAAGGATCAAAGACAAAATTTCCAAGGACTTAATGATAATGCAGTTACAGATGGTAACAATGATAAGTTACCTTTAGTAACACCAAAAAGACGCTTAGAGGAGGTCTTAATGCAGAAATCTGCAGGTTCGAAAAGGTTATCATTCAAAGAAGAGATATCGTATTATGGTGGAACACCATTCTCAAAAGCTATCCGTTCCGCCAACTCACAACCGGGTTCGCCCTGGACAACAGAATTTCTTAACAGAATAAGAGAAAAAAGCAGACTGCGCCAGCAGGCCCGTCTTTGTGACTCCTCTACCCCTTGTTTCGAGGCTTCGAGGAATATATCGAAGACTGCCAAGAGAAAAAGCCCATCTATTTTGGAATTTTTTAAGTATCAACGAAGCAGCACTCCTAGGGAAAGCCCAGGGCGGAAGAATCAGAAGCAATCAAGTCAATCATCATGCTTACCCAAGGGAAAAAGGAATTCAGCATTGCTTCCTTCATCATGTACACCAGTTGATAAAAGAGCAAGACAGGTACCTATTAATGGCTCTTTGTTGACATTTGAACTTGTGCGCACGTATTAGGGGCTCGGTATGATTAATATATTGCAATTTGTCCGATGCAGACCCTATCATTTGCAATAAATGAAAATGGAAGCCAAACAAAGCTGGTCTGGAGTGATGGCAGTGCTCATCATTTGAAAAAGTTCCGAAAACAAAAATTGGAAAAGCAGGAAGGCTCATACCAATAAATTGGTGTGGCATCATCTTATTACCAGTTGTTTTTAAAGGCTTTACATGACATCCTTATATTCCCCTCACTAATGCCGATTTGCACTCCCAAAGCGAAAGAAAAACCACTTTCTTGCTTAGAATCAGGTATCATAAATCTCGTCTAACTTGGATTTTCTGTTGAGCTTAGACTGACGTGGACCTGGAATGATTGGTATCAGCTTAATGGTTATGCAAATTTTGTTTGAGGTATCTTGACCAGACCTTTAAGCTCTAATGTTACATCTTTTACCATGCTCTTGCACAATGTGCTAGTCTGCTAATATCGCATTTACATGCCTGAAGCGCACAGACCTTTGAATAACTCCTTAAATGAGTTGGTCTTAATCTGCAGTCCACTGCAGGCATCTCTTTTGCATGTCTCATATGCATGTAAACGTGAGATGTATGATTGAGTGTAGCATCTAGCATGAATTTAATGCTAAAAAAACAATATTTAGCATGGATCATTGCTACACAAACCAAATACAGTTTGAGCAAGAAGGTTACTTTTGTACAATATCTAGCATGAATTCAATGCCCTACAAACCAAATATAGAGTGCACAAGAAGGTTACTTTTCATGATTCAGTCGTAGCTTTATGAGGTCATAGCATGAACCAAGGGTAGCGACTGTTTGCACGAATGCAGTTTTTAGTGAGAAGATCTACTGGACCAAAATATCTTATCCTTTCTTTGGCTGAATTTTATTAACTTCGCATAATTCTCAATGTTCTTAGTGGACAGGCAATAAGTAATTACATAATAAAAGAATGTGTATAGATCTATAATTCCAAGTGATAAACTTTTCATGGTTAGAAATACTTCGGATGTTATGCCTGTATTTCAGCTAAAAAATCCTGAATAACCTAATTCTTCTTTCCATTCTTGAGGTTTCTTACAACCATCACAAGCTGCTGTCTTTCACCTTCTACCTCTGCAAATTTGAGACTTATTTCTGAATATCTCTCTTGCATTTCTTTCAGCTCAATTTCCATAGATTTATTCCTTTCCTTCAGAATTGCCAGTTCATCAAGCAATCTGGCAGGGTTACCATCTTTGCTGGTGTTGGAGGTCCAGAGTTTCAGGTCTTCGATGGCTCTAGCTTCTTTCTTCCTGTGAAAGAACGAAAATAAAGAAAGAAAATAATTGTTAGAAATTTTACTAAAATTACCAGGTGCCTCAACTTCACATAAATTTTGTAGTGACGTGCAAAATCAGAAAAGAAGAGTTTTGTGGTTGTACCTAGCAAATGCAGGTATTGAGCTGTTGTTGCCTGCAAGCAAATTTGCATCTATGACTGTAGCTTCACCACAGTTATTAGTAAGTTTTTTCTCTTTGCTGACAATGTCTATTTCCTGCTTCTGAAGCTCTCCCTTTAATTGGCATACCTGTTTTTGCAGTTCTTCTTTCTCCTTTACTTCTTCAATCAAGATATCTTTCGTCTCCTTCAAAGAACTAACAGCAATTAGTTGCTCCTGTGCTTTTTCTGCTTCCTTTGCTGAAGCAAATCTTTTCTCCCACTCTTCTCTTTCGCTATTCCACCTTTGAGTTAGTATCTCTTTTTCACCAATTTCTGTCTTTGTTTGCATTTCCATCGAGAAAGCATCATGCCTTTTTTCCCCGTGTTTCTGTGCATATTTAAGTTGCTCGGACCTCTTGTCTAGTTCCCAAGACATTTCTTCTATTTGTTTTTCTTTCAGTTGTAATTGGTGTGAAAGCTCTTCAAGTTTGACTTCATTCTGATCCCTTATTTGCTCGAGCTCTTTGTTGGCCTGTTGGAGCATTTCTTCCAGTCTTCTCTTCTCCGTACGCAATTCATTAGTTTCTGCAACTGCTTTTTGTGCCAGCTTTTCATTCTCATCAAGCTTAGATGCCATGTCCACGGAAAGCCTTTTAAATTCCTCTTGAAGCCTCTCAGCTGTTACAGCATTTCTCCACCTTGTTTTTCTCAAGGCCTCTTCAGCATGTATAGCTCTTTGTTCCTGCTCTGTTTTTGCACGTATTGTGGCATCAAGATCATCTTCAAAAGCCCGTGCCTGCTCCTCAGTTTCTTTTTTTAACCCCTTGACCTGACTCTCGAGCTCATTAATGGAAATTAAAGATTCTGAGTATCCTTCTGATTGCTGCTTTATTTTGTCTTCTAACATCTGTACCCGGGATTCAAGTTCTTTTATAGTATCCTGAGCATCTGAGCTTTGTTGTTTTGACTTGAAGGATATATCCTGCTTTTCCAATTTTAGCGTACCATTGTCTTGCATTAGTTGCTTCAGTTGCATCTCTAGCTCTTCGTTATTTCTTCTATAAAATTCTATTTCGCCAGATAGGTCTATAATTGTTTGTTTCAAGGTATCCACTTCCTCAGCATCATTTAGCTCATTGGCTGATTCTCGCAATGCTTGTTGATGTTTATCCTCGTTGATATTGCATTTCGTATTTAGTTCCCTAACCTCTTCAAAATTCTTCTGTTTTTCTAACTTGTTCGCGAGAGAAGATATTTCCTTGTTTTTCTGCTCCAACATCTCATTAAGATCTCTTACTGCAAGAATTAAGTTGGAGTTTGAATCTTGTGTCTTCTGCAGTTGAAACCGAAGATTGGTAGTAATGTCCTTTTCACAATTAAGTTCCTCCTTCATTTCTTCTAGGAGAGTCACTGAATCCTGGTTGACAGATTGTAATTGGCTTTCAGCTTTTGCGTCATCAATTTGTTTCTGTAACTTGAGTTGTTCGCATTCTGCATGTAGAGCATCTCTCTCTTCTTTGAGGCTAAGAATTTGTTTGGACTGATCCTGTGTCCTTCTGCTCTCCTTCATAACCTGTTTCCTCAGAGATTGCAGTTCTAGTTCCGATATTTCTACCTGCCTCATTAGAATGGTGATCTCACTTTTGAGTTTATCAACGGAGCCATCAGATTCCTCTTGCCAGCCTCTCTGAAAGTCATCATCAGGGCTGTTTGTTGACTCAACAAAACTTCCATCTGACGCTGAACCCCCAGACCAATCTGTGCTTGATCTCCGGTGTAAATTTTTTTTGGTCATGATACCATCAATTGTTCCCCTTGGTGGCATTGAATTTTGTCTGTCAGGTAGGTTGCAAGCAGATGATTGCTTGTAGGTGGTAGTCCTTTGCAGTCCTACGTCTTGCAGGCTTGGTTCTGATCTGTTGTCCCAGCATGATGCTAGAGTAGCATCTGAGCCAGTGGATGCTCTGAAGCTGACATTTTGTCTAGCATCCTGACCTGCAGTTACATTCAAGTGCGCATCCTGTGAAATAACAAGAATAAATGAGTATAGATTATAAGAAATGCTTCTGCTCCTCTTATTTGATGCTCGGCTTGAACTGTGCTAAAAGAAAACACTTAATGTTGCTGAAATGAACCTTACATCTTCAAAATTTTGGTCGTTTGCATCTGCATCACAGTTGCTGTCTTCGCTCCTCAAGCTTCCATCATTTTGAAGTGTAACCCGTCCATTTTCTTCAGTACATCTGAGATGTTATTTCAAACATATAGAGGCCCGATAAGAAGCAAAGACAGACAAGAAAAAGAATATTGCAGTCTATAAATTTAGGATTCTCATTAATAGTCACCTTTGGTTGATTGCTCCTTGGATACTCTGAATTGTCACCTGTCTCATCAACATTTAATATGAAAGATTATAATGTGACTTTTACATCCTCAATGAGTTCGAGTTACTCAGAGACCATAGAGAAACTATTAGTAAAAATTTTGATGTAGTCAATCGAAAGTAGTGTCATAAAGGAAGGAAAGAAGAAGATAGAGAAAACGAACATGCAAAATAGCACCAGAATTTGCAAACTTAAGTGGAAGCGACACAGTCAACGGTTCAGTTTCTGCTACAAAGTCTGCAAAATCAATTGAAGCTTCTCCAAGAAAACCTGATTTTGATGACCCCTAAAAGCATTCATAAGAATTAGGATAGTTAACTCATAGTGATGCGGATACGCTGTTACGAAACTAACAGAATGCAGTCATCCATACAGTTGAAACAGCAAAATGGTATATTTTCTCATTGATTTTTCCTGCTTTTGGATCTTTAATTAGTTTCACTGATACATAGATTGGATTCTCCCATGTACACGTTCCATCTTTAACAGGAACTTTCTCCAGCTTGAACGTTGTCTTCCCAACATCTTCCGGCACCAAAGATATCATCACAGCCGATTTTTTAAGCCGAGGCACCTGCAAATCCAGATACGTACGAGTAAGTATCTTTCTATCCATCAAATATGTTTTGGCACATTATTTTTTCTGGGTCAGCTCATATACCTTGAATATAGTCCCCTTCGTACTGCTTAAGTCTCAAATTAAGCAAATAGTCCTTTTAGATTTACTAATAAAAGAAAATAATCATGTGCATTCTCTCGGTCAAATTCGTACCTGAGTTGCCTGAAACTGCAATTTGAATACTGCTTTGATCTTGTTCTTGTCTCTCCTCCATGACTTAAACATGTTTCTGTGTGTCCCAAACTGCTTCGAATTTCCTCTGGACGCTTGTAAAGTATCTTACTTGCGTCGTCGGAATTCGGGTAAATGATAATGCCGCAATATTCGTGACTTCTTCACTGACAAATTTTTAGTGTCTATTCGGTTGGGAAAGCATAAAGCTTAGGTTTATAGACAGCTGTGAAGACAGACAAGAAAGTGATTCCAGTCTGTTGAATCTTTTTGTGTAGGTCAGAGAAAATAGAAGCCTACCCAGTCCGGGGTTTAGAAATTTTGAAACTGTAGACGATCCAAAATCATAATCAATGGGTTACTCTTTTAAGTAAGAGAATCCGATCAGATAGTAATCTAATTAAAACCATGCATTATTAGTAAAAAAATAATGGCTGAATTTAAAACGGTAGTCTCCTTTTAAATGCAGCAAAGCACTAGGTTCGGATCTTTAAATCACAGACGGAGCAAATGACAGATGGACCCCTCCTAACCTTTTCATTTGACGTCTTCAGCCTTCCTCTCTCGAAACAGAGCTTTGCTTTAGGGTTAAAAACCTAATGCAGCGTGAAGTTTCCACGTTTTCCTTTAGGACCTGAAACTTCATTTTCCAATTAACTGCTAAAGAAAATATTCGAAACCCATAAAGATGTTTGTTGGATCTTTGGACGTGGAGGTGTTAAACATCATGTCTAATACAATTAACAACTGAAAATTTATTTTTAGAAATTCGAATTAAGACGAAAATTGGTATACAATTTTGTCGTTCAAAAAATTAATCTAGTGTAAAACTAGGGTGAAAATTATAAAATAATAAGAACCCAATGCTTAAAACGTATTCTCTTATTTGAAAGAGTCCAAGACTTTTGTTGTTTTAACTTCAAAACTTTGAAATAAATAAATACTTAGAAATTTTTTTTTTTTAATTAAAAAACTGGAGACCTAAAGATCCTCGTTCTCTCGGATACCAAACTTGTCCGTTCAATCAATAAAATTGTAGTTATTGATCAATCAAACAAGAATATTGTTGTGACATTATTGTAATGATCCATATAATTGAAACTTTATCTTATCATTATTATATAAAGATAAAGCTGGATAGTTTGATTTATTATTTGGAGGAAAGCTGGATAATTGGAATTGATACGCAACGCTGTCACCCTCATCGTAGCATTGTTTTTGAGAGACCAAAATATGGCCCATACACCACAAACAGGTGGCTCATAATTAGGCACAGTCTCATGATGTAACGGCGTGCGAAGAGACACGAAAGGTTCTGCCATTTATTGTTAGGTACTTTTGTAGTTTTGTTGGTGGTCAAATCCCTGCCAAGTTGCTCCTGAAATGTTCGAGCAACACGTGGGAACACGTGCTTTCCCTTCCTCTTCAGATCCCGTTCTTTCATTCAACTTATATAATATGGATCTCATTTACTTGTTCAAAAAAAAAAAGCACCCGAATACCATCAACTTAGGAACTGAAATTATTTAAAAGCTGCGGTAAGTTAAATATTTTAGTAAGCTTGTGTGGGGAAGACGTTTAAGAGATGCAACGATAGAGACTGAAATATTTGTCCATTTCCTTAAATACAAGCTTTTCAGTCTAATGTATAACCAGTAAACAGGGGGGTAAATTCACCGTATCGTGTTACTTGGGTACGTTTCGTGGTGGCGATACGCAGCAATTCAGCCAGACAAATCGCCACTAGCATCGGCGTTCTGCCGCCAAATGGTGTTACGGTATGTTTGATTGGTGCGATTAGGATCTCCATAGCTTGAAAAAGTATTTTTTGCAGTCCCCACATTTTAGTGAATTATTGCTCTTTAAAAGAAAAGGAAATAAATGGTGCGGATTGATTTTTGTGTCAGTTGGTTAGGTGTGGCGTTTTAATTGCCAAAGAGTGAGAGGTTTTTTTGGGGGTGTAATTAGTCAAACAATATACTACGACTTTTTTAATTAAAAAAATATTTACTTCGCTACTAACTTATCATGACTTTTTTAATTAATTATTACAGATCATAATTATAATGATTTATAAAAATAAAATTAATTAATTATTGTAATTTTATTAATATATTAATAAATTGAGTCTTAAATTTATTTAATTAAATATTATAATTTATTTACTGTTGAATCAAAAGTGATATCAATGAATTTTATATTTAAAGTAGGCAGATCAAAATTACAATGCCGAGGATGTGAATGTGTACAGTAGAAAGAGGTGGTTACACTTTAAAAAACTATTGGGTTTATGCTGTTGAATGTCAGTAATAATAGTTATCGAATTAACAATTGATATTGACTTTGGGGGTCCGTATAATATAGTTTTATAATCATTCGTGCTAGCTTGTGTGCTCAAAAGTTGCAGTGATATGTAGGCATAAGACGTGTGTGTGTGTGTGTGTGTGTAAGTTAGGTTTTCTTTCGTTTTCTCGTCATTACAGTAGAATGGACCATGTCCGTATGTATGTATGATCCTATTCCATATCAGAATGACCACCTATGTGGCTATCAATCTCCAAACCTGCCAGGAAAGGCACAATTCATAACAGCATGCTTTGTTATGGATGCCTTTAAGCATAACATTAGGTTTCTTCTTCTTTTTTTTTGAATTTTGTTAAAAAATATTTGTTCCCCCGTTTTGATTTTAACTGGAAGAAAATAAAATATCTTTAAACATTTAATAGCAAAAACTAGATTCTTGAAAGTTTTCAAAAATATTCTGATATTAATAGCCCTCCAAATCCTCTTAGAGTTTTAAAAGAAAAAAGAAAAAACAAAGATCTGCCAAACGAATAGCCCATGAAATTCACAAATTTAACGTATCAAATGAGCAGCCATTATACACATTTAATACATGTACATAAATTGATTCATTTCTAATGAATAGAAAGCCACCCTCTTCCAAATCAAACAACATTCTGTCCGAGATTTTTCGTGGACCAGCTCTTTTGCCCAATTAGTCTTAGGCCTCTGTGGGCTAATTGGTGAAGAAACAGACATCACGAGAACCAACAAAGATGATTGTGATCGGATCTTCGTTTGAAGCTTATTTGGGCCACTCTCTTCTTCTCTCTTGTTGTTATGGAACCTTGAGAGTTTGCAAGGGTCCATGCACAACAGATCAAACTTTGACAGCGACAAATCTTTTCCCCGTACTATCCTATCCCTTTCTTCTTTTTTCTTAATTTAAAACAAAGAAGATCAAAATTTTATATCAAACTTAATAATAGGATTCTCTTATATACTGCGTTTGATTGATTTTTTTTTTTTTTATAGATAATTAATGATTGGTAAAGTTTGATAATTGCACAGAATGATAATTATCAAGTTATACTATGTTTGAAAAGATTGTGTATAAATATATGGAAATGATAGTTATTTTGTTTAAATTAGTAAGATAGTATACTTGTATATTCAGTCAAATTATCAATTTATCTATATAATATTAAATAAAAATGTATAAGAAAAAAAAAATTATTTAAATTATAATTTTTAATGAATTTTTTTAAAAAATTTATAAATTAAATTTGATATGAAGAATAAAATATTATAATTTTTTATTTATGATTATAAATCAAAAAAATTAACAAATTATTTATTACATAATATTTGAGAAAAGGTAAGACAGGATTTAACAAATAATTGTGAGGGTAAAACGAAAATAAAAATTTTTAATAATTAAAAACTATCAAATCAGTAGTTTAAAAAATTTGAAAAAAAATAAAGAAATAAATTAGTATTACACCATTTAATCGATCATACCATTTATTTAGAAGTGATCTAAATAAGACAAATCAGTGAATTACTATATCGCACATTAATGATTTATCAACTAAAATACTCTCAAATCTTCTAATTAAGTAAATATGAATTTACTTTATTTTTATTTATGAATATAGTATGGATTTATTGTGGAAAAAAAATAAAAAAAAAAATTATATTTAATAAAAATGTATAAAAAAAATAAACTCATTTAATTTGTAAAATTATTTAAATTATAAATTTTAATTAATTTTTTAAAAACATTATAAATTAAATTTGATATGAATAATAAAATATTATAATTTTTTATTTATGATTATAAATTGTAAAAAATTAATAAATTATCTATTACATAATATTTAATATTATAATTTTTATGATATAAATAAATTTTATTAAAAATAATTTTCAGTTTTACTAATTTGAGTAAAGGTAATACAGGATTTAACAAATAATTGTAAGAATAAAATGAAATAAAAATTTTTAATAGTTAAAAATCACCAAATTATTAGTTTAAAAAATTTGAAAAAAAATAAAAAAAATAAATTAGTATTACACCATTTAATCGATCATACTATTTATTTAGAAATGATCTAAATAAGACAAATCAATGAATTATCATATCACATATTAATGATTTATCAACTAAAGATAAGTAAATATAAATTTATTTTATACTTATTTATGAATATAGTATGGATTTATTGGGGGGAAAAAAACAAGGAAAAAAAATTATATTAAATGAAAATGTATAAGAAAAAAAAAATTCATTTAACTTGTAAAATTATTTAAATTATAATTTTTAATAAATTTTTTTTTAAAAAATTATAAATTAAATTTAATATAAGAATAAAATATTATAATTTTTTATTTATGATTATAAATTAAAAAAAATTAACAAATTATCTATTACATAATATTTAATATTATAATTTTTATGATATAAATAAATAAATTTTATTAAAAATAATTTTCAGTTTTACTAATTTGAGTAAAGGTAATACAAGATTTAACAAATAATTGTGAGTGTAAAACGAAAGTAAAAATTTTTAATAGTTAAAACCCCACCAAATCAGTAATTTAAAAATTTTGAAAAAAATAAAAAAAATAAATTATTATTACACCATTTAATCGATCATACAATTTATTTAGAAGTGATCTAAATAAGATAAATCAGCGAATTACCATATCTCACATTAATGATTTATCAACTAAAGACACTCTTAATCTTCTGATTAAGTAAATATGAATTTGTTTTATCATTATTTATAAATATAGCATGGATTTATTGGGGGAAAAAAACAAAGAAAAAAAAATTATATTAAACAAAAATGTATAAGAAAAAAAAAACTCGTTTAATTTTTAATTAAATTATTAATTTATAAAATTATTAAAATTATAATTTTTAAAAAAATTATAAATTAAATTTGATATAAATAATAAAATTTTATAATTTTTATTTATGATTATAAATAAAAAAATTAACAAATTATCTATTACATAATATTTAATATTATAATTTTTATGATATAAATAAATTAAATAAATTAATTTTATTAAAAATAATTTTCAATTTTACTAATTTAAGTAAAGGTAATACATGATTTAAAAAATAATTGTGAGGGTAAAACGAAAATAAAAATTTTTAATAGTTAAAAATTTTGAAAACAAAAATAAAGAAATAAAGTACTATTACACCATTTAATCGACCATACTATTTATTTAGAAATGATATAAATAAGAAAAATCAACGAATTAACATATCGCAAATTAATAATTTATTAACCAAAGACACTCTTAATCTTCTGATTAAATAAATATTAATTTATTTTATTCTTATTTATAAATATAGCATGGATTTATTGGGAGAAAAACAAAAATATATATATATATTAAATGAAAATGTATAAGAAAAAAAAATTCATTTAGCTTGTAAAATTATTTAAATTATAATTTTTAATAAATTTTTTTTAAAAAATTATAAATTAAATTTAATATGAAGAATAAAATATTATAATTTTTTATTTATGATTATAAATTTAAAAAATTAATTAAATTATCTATTATATAATATATAATATTATAATTTTTATGATATAAATAAATTAAATAAATAAATTTTATTAAAAATAATTCAGTTTTACTAGTTTGAGTGAAGGTAATACAAGATTTAACAAATAATTGTGAGGGTAAAACAAAAACAAAAACAAAAATTTTTAATAGTTAAAAACTACCAAATCAGTAATTTAAAAAATTTGAAAAAAAAAAACAAAGAAATAAATTAGTATTACACCATTTAATAGACCATACCATTTATTTAGAAATGATATAAATAAGATAAATCAGCGAATTACCATATCGCAAATTAATAATTTACTAACTAAAGACACTCTTAGTCTTCTGATTAAATAAATATGAATTTATTTTATCCTTATTTATAAATATAGCATGAATTTATTAGGGAAAAAACAAAAAAAAAAATATATATATATATATTAAATAAAAATGTATAAAAAAAAACTCATTTAACTTGTAAAATTATTTAAATTATAATTTTTAATAAAATTTTTTTAAAAAATTATAAATTAAATTTGATATGAAGAATAAAATTGTAACACCCAAAATATTTTTTTATATTATTTTTATTTTTATTTTAGTATTTAAATTTTTTAAATTTTAATTTAATTTAGTGAAAATAAAAATAATAATAATAATAAAATTAAGTAAAAATATTATTTAGATTTAATTAAAATTAATTTTAAAAAAAAATCAGTAAATTACCATATTACACATTAATGATTTATCAACTAAAGACATTCTTAAATTTTCTGATTAAGTAAATATGAATTTGTTTTATTTTTATTTATGAATATTACATGGATTTATTGGAGGGAAAAAAACAAAGAATAAAGAAAATATTTTGAAAATTTGCTCTGGAAAATGATGTGGATGACTCTAGGAGAAATGGACGATAGTGTTGCTGACGTCATAGCTGACTTCACCTCCAATCATTCTTCGCATCTTTGTTCCAAGAATCAATAGTTCCCAGTACGACGTCGCTCTGAAGCTTCCCCTTTTCAGATAAGGTTTCTTTTTTTTTTTTCTTACACGTACCAGTCGGCCCTTACCAAATCAATCACATAATGTTTCCACTTTTCCTTACTCACACCAAAGGTAGGTAGAGCCAGCGGTAGACGATTGGACACGAACACGTAGGCGAACGGTCAACCAATCATTAGACTCCACGTGGCATCTAGAATACATAAAGTCCAAATCCAAATGCTGCTTCCAATCGCATTTTAACGAGAAACGTGTAAACCCGATACAAGGCGCTTTTGTCCTCATTTTACCAGCGCAGCTCTTCCCGGAATCAAGGAGGGGCGAAGGCCGAACAACACAACAACTCCAACCATGGCTATAGAGATCAAAGCGACACCGTTTACCTTCGTCGCACATGCGCTCGCGTTTGCGGCTTCGGTTATGGTTTTGATCTGGTGCATCCATTTTAGAGGAGGATTAGCTTGGGAAGATACCAACAAGAGTCTAATCTTCAACGTAAGTCTCTAAAATCTCCCTCTCTCTTTCTCTGCTTGCATTTCGAATTGCTTTTCGTCGATTTATTGTTCTCGTTTTGTCTGTTTTCTTCCCCGCGGGTGATTTTGTCAGTGGCTACTGTTGACGATTATTTATTCGGTTTCATATCTTACTCAAATTTATTAGGTTTCAACTCTTAATCGGTTAATTGAATCTCCTCAAGTTTTCATGTTTGAATACGATAATCTTATCAGCTTCAACTCAATTAAATTTCTAGGATAATCATGATTTTCTCTCTGCGTTGTTCTGATTTTCGGTTTTCTTTTCGTTAGTCTGTGATTTGATCGGGGGCACTCCGGTTTACACTAATTTATTTTGTTCGTATCCGCAGAAGTTCGTGTAGCTTCTTTTTCCAAACTCTGATTTAATCTTCGACATTAGATACTAGTTAATTGTCTGGCACATGCTTGCTTAGTTTACCCTTTTCCCCTTTTTGTTGTTTGGATGGTAATTACAAAAATAAAAAATAAAAAACTCGAACCAGGAATGTTTCTTTGATTATGGAATTCAACGTATCCTTGGAATAATTTCTATTTCACATTTGATTTTTTGCGCAAGTGTTGTATCTTTTTATTTTAAAAAATAAAAAATAAAATTTGGAGTTTCTTGAAACATGTCATCTATTATAAAAAATAATAATAATAATTTCTATTACTATACAAAATATGTTGCATCATCATGCGCTGGACGAGCTTATCCATTTTGAACACATCCATGTATTTCTATGTGTGGTAAGCATTTTTGTGGTGCCAATCAAAAGAGACTATATATGGCTGTTCGAGTAATTATAAACTTTACAGGGTGGATTCGTATTGTTAGCTTTGAAATTTTAAGTAGATTCTCAAATTATTGAAATATTTAAATAATTTTTTAACTTAATAATGATAGTAATAGTTGTTATTTCAGTTGGATTATAATAATTTTTAATTTTGGACCCAAAAAAAAAAAAACACATTAGTAATGTATAATTTTGGTTAAGTAATTGTGTTGAACAAATTTTTATTTGACTGATAAAAAATTAATAACTTATTTATACAGTTAAAAATATACGATTTTTCTAAAAATTTAACTTGATAGATTTAAGATAGTAGAGATTTTGAACGAAGCTGTTGTACTTTGCTTGCAGATTCACCCTGTGTTGATGGTAATTGGGTTCGTTATCATGGGAGGAGAAGGTAAGTATCCTTTAAAAGTTGAATGGAAATAGATAGATTGATTAGTGTGATACGATGAATTAATTGATTAATGGGGTTTTTTTTTTTAAAAAAAAAAAAACTTGTGAATGCAGCTATAATGAGTTACAGAGCACTTCCCATGAGGAAACAAGTGAAGAAGCTAATACATTTAATCCTCCACGGCATTGCACTAATACTGGGTATTGTGGGTATCTATGCCGCCTTCAAATTTCATAACGAGAGCGGCATTGCCAATCTCTACAGCTTGCATTCCTGGCTTGGCATCGGTGTCATTGTTCTCTACGGTATCCAGGTAAACGGCCGGAACAACTCTTGGGCTTTTGAGTATGTTTCTGGTAGGAATATCTGTCTTCATCGTATCTTGGGCTTATAGAAGACCCATCTCATATCCATCAAGCCCTTCTTTACTTCTGTGTAATTGGGTCGACCCCTTACAACTATAATTTTGCATGCAATACTGACTACCATGTTGTCTTCTATACGTAACTGGCAGTGGGGGTACGGGTTCCTTGTCTTCTTCTACCCTGGCGGGACCACAGCGCTGAGAAGCGATTCACTTCCTTGGCACGTGGCGGCCGGAATGTTCGTGTACGCATTGGCAGTCGGCAACGCAGCCATAGGGTTTCTTGAGAAGCTGACTTTCCTCGAGAATTCAGGGCTTGCCAAATACGGAGCGGAGGCCTTCCTTGTCAACTTCACTGCACTTGTCACAATACTCTATGGTGTCTCTGTGTTTTTCTCTCTTCTTTCTCGGCCTCCAGCCGCCGACGACGGCAATAGCTGCTATTCACCTATATGACATCGTATACGTACATATATAGTTTTGCCTATATCAGATCACGTACTGTTGGCAAACAGAATATTGTTGCCTGGTTTCTAATCGATGTTAGCGCGAAAGCTATCTGGGTCCATAAGGTAATTGTATCGCTTCCGTAGGTTGGTTATGAGAAAATTAAATAGCAGTGGAATACTTTCTGTTAATAATAAGAAATATTAATCATGGGGTGTAATTTATTTTCACTAATTTTAAATTATTCCAAAAATAATTCAGTTTTCCCCCTCGAAGAAATAATTGAATATAATTAAAATAAATAAATAAATAATTTATTTTTCGAAAAAGATATTTTTATTTAATAAAATAAGCAAACCACGTGACGGTGTCCGCAATAAGGAGAATGGACCGCGTTCGAAGATGACGCAAGCCCACCTAATCTAAGTATCCAACGTAGAGTAGAAAATCTTTTGAAGTTTTGTCAGGTGAAACTTGAAAATCACAACGCACCATTCTTTTTTCTTTAAAAATATTATAATATTTTATTAAAAAAAATTATATATTAAGATATTATTTTTTAATTTAATTTTCAATTTTTTTTATAATTTTCAGAAATAAAAACGTGTTGACACAAAAATCATGAGGTTACATATTAACACAATGAAAATTTGTATGCCCATTAAATTTCTTCGCTAAATAAGTATAATCCGTTAATCTCGGTTGTCATTTTTCACAATAATTTTCCTCTTGTCAATATTAGTAGTTGTATTTTCATCATTCGCGACGATGATTAAGTCACATGCAAAAATAAATTACGCGTAGTAAATTTATGACGGTAAAGTTAAAAACAGTACTTTTGATTTTTGTTTGTTTAAATTTTAGTTGAAAACACAATAAAAATAATAATAATTTTTAAAATTTTCTATCTCGGAAATATATTACAAAATGACAGAAAATTACTAGTAGGGAATTTATTAAAAAAATTTTGAACATAAAAAACAAGGAATTATAAAAAAAGCTTGGAAGCATTTGATTAGATTTTTTTTTTGGGGGTATGCAAACATAGAACAATTGGAACCTTTCATATTTCTCATACATTTGAGCTAAAATCCTGTTTTATGAAAGTGATGACTTTAAATTATTTTTGTTGGCAATAGAAGAAAATGACATGTTGTTTTCTCTAATTAAAAGATGAAATGAAGCTTCAACTTCCAAATTTTTTTTAAAAAATATTTTTTAATACATTTTTTACGAAATTAATTTATGTATAAAATTTACGATGAATATTAAAGTAATTATCTTATGTTTATTTAATTAAAACTAAATTTAATTATGTTATAATGAAAATTTAGTTTTTAAAATTAAATTTAAATATTTAATTTTAATTATTTATAATTAATTAAGCAATTTTAATTTAATTTCAAATTATAAAACAAATATTAGAATTTATTGTTTTTTTTTTATTTTTCTAATGTAATTTTATTTATAGGAATTTTTATTGATAAAGCAAAACGATTAAATTAAAATTTCCCAGAAAAATACATATTAATCCACAATTCATTTAATTATTTGGGTCCCCACAAAGTTAAACATTTATCTTATCTAAAACCCCATAACTTAACATGACTTAATGGGGAAAGTAATCACTTCCTAATCAAGATTAGGAGAAATCAAAGAAGATGTCAATTTTCCAAATATTGAAAACAGAAAAAAAAAAAAAAAAAAAAAAACCCATTTTCTAATAAATTTTACAAATTTTAAATTGAATTATTAATTAATAAATGTGAGTGTCAATTTCTTAAGTAATTTATAAAAATAATTAAGGTAATTAAAAGATTATTGATAATTTGATTTAAGATATTAATTATTTTTTTCTAATTACGTAAATTACACACAACATCACCCGCAAACGTCACTCTTTGCCAACGCATAATAAACCATTTGTACCTACCGACCAGCTCAGCCAGTTGAAACGACGGTTAACATACACTCTTCTCTTCACCCTTCCTTTCTGAACTGTAATGTCCTCGACCAACTGATTCTCATTTCCTCTCTCTCAGTTTTTTTTATACTTCTGCAAAATCTTATCTGTTTGAATTGTTCTTTTTACGAAGAAGACTCTCTGGTAATAAATTGATTTACCTTGTTTATTCCTGTTTCCTTTTGGGTTCTAAATGAGTTAATTTTGGATTTTCTTTTGGGAGTCAAGTGAGGAGTTCTGGTGGTGTCGTCGTCTCAATTTTAGAGAAGAAAAATGGCAGAGGAGCCAAAGAAGATAGAGTCCGAGACACCGACTGAGCCTCCGTCGAATCCGGCACCCGAACCCGTCGAAGCTCCCAAAGATGCGCCCGAAGAGAAATCTGTGATTCCTCCTCCTGAAGAGAAGCGCGATGATGAGTCCAAAGCACTTGTTTTAGTCGAAAGTACTTTCTCCTGTCTCTCTCCGCTTTTTATTTAATTCTTAATCTCCGTTTGGTTGATTGGAGAGATTAAAAGAGAAATTTATTCGCGGGATGTATGATTGTGTTCTTATATATCGAATTTCTCTGTTAATGGCAGAGGCCCCGGAACCAACCGAGGTAAAAACCACTGAGGGCTCTGTTAATCGAGGTAAACAAAAAAGTTCAAACATCTGGATTTTATCTAAATTAATCCTGATAAATATTGAATTAATCGAATTTAATTTTTCTATTATTTAATTTTTGTTTCCTGTAGATGCTGTGCTTGCTAGAGTGGAAACAGAGAAGAGGGAATCACTGATCAAAGCTTGGGAGGAGAGTGAAAAATCAAAAGCAGAAAACAAGTAATCAAGAGCTTTCTTCAGCAAATAATATGCTTTCTAATCATAAATTATTTAGGGTTTTCTTTTCCGTATGTAACGAACTAAAGCTTTGTTTTGCAAAACTTTTAAACAGAGCACATAAGAAACTTTCTGCGATTGAAGCTTGGGAAAACAGCCAGAAAGCATCTATTGAGGCTGAGCTCAAAAAGATTGAGGTGAAGCTCAATTTTCCTTCGTTTGTTCTTTTGACTCTCTGGGTTTTTTTAATTAAAGTTAATTAAGTGGTTAATTATTTCAAATGCTTTGTCTTAAAAGGGACGTCCCAACTTTATCATTAGTCAAAAAGTTGATAATAATATTTGAGAATCCAGCTTAATCAATAATGAGAGCATACTTGAATTGGGTTAAAAGTTGATTATAATCATTTACCTAATTTTAACTTTCTGGTAATTCCATAATCGTAGAGAAAAGCTTATGGTTATCTCTTAAACAAGGAAGAAAAAGATCTTACTCATTTTTTTAAGTTAATTTCTACTTTATTCCTTCACTTAAATCATAAAACTACTCTTAATATATATATATGTATAACCACATAATAGACATCACGTGTATTTTATATTTGTTTTGTTATGTATAAAATACACACACACACACTCATATGCCTTAAAATTCTCTTGCCTACCATGTGTTGTCTATAAGAGTGACATATTACATAGGCTCGTAAATCTCAACTCACTGTTCAATGAATATAGGAGAAGTTAGAGAAGCAGAAAGCAGAGTACATGGAGAAGATGAAGAACAAAGTAGCCCTGATTCACAAGTCTGCCGAAGAGAAGAGGGCGATGATTGAAGCTAAGCGCGGCGAAGATTTTCTAAAGGCAGAAGAGACAGCTGCAAAATACCGTGCCACAGGGAGTGCACCGAAGAAGCTCATCCTTGGTTGCTTCTGAGTCTACAAGACAACCCTCAAAGAAAATTTCATGTATTTGTATATTTCTCCATTTCAGGCTATTCCAATTCGTTGTTTGTTCTGTTTGTTTATGTGGTGAAGTGGGTCAGTTATCATTATTGTGTGTGTATAGTGTATATTATTGTCATATCTTTGCCATTTGGGTAAAAACTTTTTAACTTATTGAATTTGTAAGAAACCATTTGTGTCAACACTTTAGCTTGAAATTATGTACAGCAAACAAAGATGAAAACTTTATACGCGGATTGATTTGCTGTGTGAGCTACAGGCTGCAGCTAGAAACTTCATGTACTTATCTATAGAAAAAAAGCAGCTTTTCCTATATTAGTATAATATTGAAATGCAGAGAACAAAACCTCAAAAACTGTCCTTTCTCTTTCTATAGTCTGGTTCTTCCATATGAGAACCAAAAAGATCATGTCCAAGAATATGCAAGCATGAATCAGCTCTCGACCGAAAGACTAGTTCCAGTTTCAATCTGCTTTTGCTGTGTCTTCTCCTGGATGTTGGAGCTCGCGGTAGAATCGCCCATCACTATTCTCTAAATGAATGCCAGAGAATTGCATTTTCTGTCACACTGGAGATCAACAAAACTCAAAAAGTTATCGGTTTTTCCTTGCAAGAATTCTATATAACTCCCTCCAGGCAAATCAAACATCATCTTCAATTCGGTATCCGATGAATCAAGAAATTCATGATCTGAGGCAATGGAATCTGAACCAGCCAATATCTCTGCATTTGGCTTGTTCCTGTCATATTGTTTATCAGTAGAGTCAATGGAAGTGCCAGCTGCAGTGTGCCTAGCTCGAACAATGAGATTTGAGTCTGGTTCCGACATTTTTGAAAGAGATTTTCCCGAGAAAAGGCTTTCACATGCTTCATCGTTTTCCTCGAGAGGCTTCAGACTCTTACGAAATGATTCTCCGACCTCAGAGTTCCACAATTTGAGAAAGATGTCACACTCAGCTTTGGCTACTGATGATGACTCCATTGACAGCCTTGCCTCAGCTTCAACCCTGTTGCCTTTGCTTTCCCACTGTATCATGTGACGGGTCAAAGGGGATTCTGAATTTAAAGTTCCTGGCTCGTATGTGGAAGGGGAATGGACAATTGTCTGGTCCTTGGCAGCAAGCAGAGGCTTCTTTAGGTTGGTGTTCCAGAAGTTCTTGATCTCATTGTCTGTTCTTCCAGGTAGATGTGATGCAATGGCAGCCCACCTAAAGTCTTTATTCATTCAGTAATACACACAAAAAAAGAAGAGAACAGCAGTGTCCCGCACTATTTTTCCTAATTCTTTAGAAGTGAAAATCATTTTTTTTTAAAAAAATTCAGAAGCAAATTTAGTACTCCAAAAGGAAGAAAACAAGCAATTGAATACCTGTTACCAAGCATATAATGAAGCTGGATAATAGCCGACTCTTCTTCAGGGGAAAAAGGTCCACGCTTGATGTCAGGACGAAGATAGTTCGTCCATCGAAGTCTACAGCTCTTACCACACCGACTCAGACCTAATTGTTCTCATTCACTCAGAATCTTCTAAAGCTTCAAGACTTTTGAAATTTAAAAACTTAAAAGAAGACTGGAGTTGTATAAAAAACCAAGAGAAACATGAACTTGTAGGAAACAGAAGTGGAAAATGTCACAGAAAATTGGCTTAAAAAACCTCAAAACACTTCAAAAAGGTGATTGCTTTGACTTAACAAAGCATTAACAATGGCACAAGAGTCGACATTTCCATTCACCCAGAAGAAAAGACTCAGTTAATAAGATGTTTCAAGCGCAAATCCACTGAAACAGAAGTAAAGCAAGCTTTTGATACATGGAAGAAGAACAAACCAGATGCCAACATTAAAGAAGAAGAAGAAGAAACCTGCAAGCTTAGGAAGTGTACGCCAACTACCATGGCCATGTTCCTTGATATACTGAACCAGTAACCTGTCTTCTTCAGGACTCCAAGCTCCCTTCTTCAACTTTTCTCTATCACAACAAGGTGTCCTTCCCATGATTTCTTCTTCCAGAAACAGAGAAAATATCAAAATACCCACTTCCGCATGAAAATCAAAACCTTTAAATTTAAAACTGAGAGAAAGGCAATCAATTTCTGATGGGATTTATCAATGGAAACCTGATAATGGGTATAAATGCTTTCAGTGTTAATGTCCATAAAGAACAAAAAAAGATGGGCCAGGGGAATTTGTAATTACTATTGCGCAAAATGTAGAGGCAAAAGACAAGGACGGACGACCTTTCTTGCCTCTCGCATTTATTTCTTGTACTAACCTCAAAAGCACTGCCAGAGCTCATCAGAGTTCAAATAATTCACTGTTTCTCGAGAAACAAACAGAAAAAGAGATGAAAGTAGAACCAAGACAGACCAGTAGATGAAGAGATAGAAGACTTCAATGTGGAGAGAAGTTAGTCATGCATGCAGGATTTGAAGAAGGAGAAACTGAAGAAAATTGCAGAAAGAGAGGAGTTAAGAACGGTGAAATGTTGGGAGGTGGGTTTTGGGTTTCAAGTAGACTAATTAGTAAAATCAGCTCAGTGCTTCCTTTGCCATGTGGCGTGTTTCAGGATCTCTTCTCCGTCAAACTTTTGAGCCAATCTTCATGTCTCATGGAAATTCTGTACTAAAATGATTACAAGATCTTCTAAAAATAAGAGTTGAAATGAGTTGACATTAACTCTAAAAATTACAGAAATAAAAATTACAACACTTTATAATTAATTTTCATTCTTTTGTTACATCTCGTGTATAAATTTTTGAATTATTTGTTAAAAGAATTTAATTTGGAAGAAAATTAAATTAATTTTTTCTATTTATTTTTTTTGGGATGGAACGTCAGCACTGCACCTGAGGATTGACCAGTTTGATATTGAGTTGAGAGTTGAGGTGTTTAATTACTCCCATAGCGACAGCCTCGCGCTGCGTATGTTCGTAGTCATTTACAGTAAACTGAAATCTCTCTTCAGTCTTCACCTGCGACTGAACTGCAATTAAATCTTCCATTAAGAATACCACAATATTCATGCAGTGCTGCAAGTTTTTACTGTACTTTTATTCTACATTTCTGAACTTTTCACACACTATATATCAGATAAAAAGCCCAACATTTTTTAATAAAGATCTTTTGCATGTAATTGTTGCTCTACTGTGGTGATATACATACATACGTATATATATGGTGATATATTTGATGATCTCTCATAAGGGCTAATGGTGAAGCCAACAATAACTGGAAGAGTGAATCATGACGGTTTACCCTCTTGCGCAAGGGCCTCTGTGTGTGAGTGATGAAGAGAGTAATGATTTCCCATGTTATGATATTACCACACCATGCAGCTCTGTTTTCTGCTAGAGAAAGTTAGTGTTTGGTTCCTGAGAAAATCTATTTTTCTTAATCTATAAACAGATGATAAATCTGTTGTCATACAGATGGTATCATTGGGAATATTAGGAAGCAATATATTGATACAAGAACGCAGGCTGCAGGCTGCAGGCTGCAGGCTAGTCATAAACACGATTTGGATATTATTGTTAAGCATATCTCTGAAATTACGAAAACCAGACAAAACAATTCAGCTAGAGTTCAAGCTTATGAAATTGCAGGATTAATATTAATTCAGGAGAAATTAGATCCTCCATAGTTTAAAGATGTAAATATTTGTGTGTGTCTGTATGCATATTGTACTCCATGATATGCTTTGTTGATAACAGAGGCATAAATATACAGTCCAACTCAAGGAGATTAGACATTTATACCGCAGAGAGTGTAATACAAAATCCCCTTTAAGACAAATACAAAACTCAGAACCATGAAGCTTAAATCAAGATTCGAAATAACAATTAATTAAATCTAGTAAGAAGCATAAGAAGAAGAAGAGGACAAACGAAAAAGTAAAAATTAATTTCAGAATTTGTACATTCATTAACTACATCACCAAGATCAGAGAATAAAAATAAAAGAAGTTACGATTAATTGACTGATTATCAGGGTTGCCTCCTAAAAAGACTTCTATTATAAATATCTTGTGCAGCCTAACAATCTGTAGAATGAAGAGCAAATAAATAATAAAACACAGTTGATTGATCCTTTATTTTGTTAATCGTTAATTATATATCCTCTTATTCTTCTTCTTGTTCGTTGGAATTGCAGCATACTGAAGATCAGTGCAAATCCAGAAAATCTGAGATTCAAGTTCAAATACGTGAAAGATAAGGCAGATAAACATTATTTCTCTTGAAGACGAAGCTTGGCTAGCTACGGCTATATACACAATTTCTTTATTAGTTACATCAATGTCCACGAGAAGTCACTGCACATATCATGATCGTCTCCTCCATTAATAGAATCCTGAACAAAAGCAGTTCCCAGAATCTGATCATCTTCGAACTTGAACTGTGGAATATTACTGAACAGAACATCGTTACTAATGCCATTAAATTGGTGATCCCCACCGAACATGAACGCTCCTTCATTTAGCAGATTATTGTAACCTGCAGATTCCTGGAAATCTGCAGAATCTTGATGATGCTGATGGTGAGTCATAAGGGTAGGGTCATCATCCCTTGAAACTAGTGGCAACTTTCCTGAACTCGAAGGGCTGCCGCCATTAACATGGTCCAAGTGAAGCCATTCTGTGAAGAGAATCTTGGGCATGGAGGAGGAGATTTTGTTGGGTTCATCAATGGTGCTGGTTTGGTGTGTGAATGAACTAGGAATGATCTTATTATTATTGTTACTGTTATTATTCTGGGAATTTTCATGATTGTTGGAAGCTGGTGAGAAATCCATGTTGTTGTCTGAGCTTGAAGTTGTGTAATGTGATTTGGTTTCTTCTGATTTGGCTATTTTTTTCTTCAGATATGAATGCCAGTAGTTCTTTATCTCATTGTCTGTTCTTCCAGGTAAATGTTGCGCTATTTGTGACCACCTGCTCAATGTCAAGAAATGTAATTACCCTTCGGCTAAACAAAGATATTTTATCCCTTGTTTTTTATAAAAAACTAAGTCTTTTATTAATAATAAAACAGAGCTACCTAATCATTCAATGCCTCTTTAATCTTTTTAAAAATAATCTGGCCAAAAAATATACATAGAAAAAATAGTAGTGGGTACTGTTTGATCCAATAAGGTAGTGTAATCCATGGAAGCTTATATATATATATATATATATATGTGTGTGTGTGTGTGTGTGTGTGTACTTACTTGTTACCTAACATGCGATGGAGGGTGAGGATGCTCTCTTCTTCTTGTGCGCTGAACATTCCTCGCTTTAATCCAGGCCGTAGATAATTAATCCACCTTAATCTGCAGCTCTTTCCATTCCTCTGCAACCCTGTAATTAATTAAACATGCAGTACCATATAATATTTAATAATTAAATAAGATAATTACTCAAGTAAAAAACTTCAAGGGTATTTTAGTCAGTTAACTATAACTGAAACAATACTCGTCATATATATATATATATATATATATATATACATCTCCTTTGCTTTTTCTATTTCCATGGAACTTATTAAGAAAGATTGAATCACTTTGATTTTAACATATAATTGTTTTATTTAATTTTGCCTAACTCCATCAACCGCGACTCATCAGCTCTTATAATGGAGGAAAAACAATATATAATGAAAATTAAAAATTAACACAAAAGGTCTCAATCTCAAAATGATCATCATGATGATGTGTTCATCATATATATATATATGTATGTATCTTTGTCATACATATATAGCAGCTTAATCTTAAGGCGCAAAAAGATATTATACTATCAGAAAGTGGCTTTTTTTTTCTCATACATAAAAGGTCTCCTTCTGAAAGTATGAAAATGCTCATGATGATGATGATGATGATGATGAACATCCACACTCAAACACACACACACACATATATATATATATCTGTCATACATATACACCAAAACCCATTTCATGATAATTAATTCATTCTTTCTCTTTCAAAATTTCCCAGAAACTCTAATTAATTAGAGCTGCAAATCAATAATTGCAGGAGCTGGCTGGCTAGCTAGCCAGCTCGTATATATGAAGGTTGATATAAATTAATTACAGGGCACGCGGTACTTTGCGGTTAATTAAGTAATTAGCGAAAATTATTAGGAACTAATTTATAATTACGTGTAATAAGTTGAACAGTTTACCTGCATTAATTGGAACACTGCTCCAACAGCCATGGCCGTGTTTAAGGACATAGTTTCTGAGCCTTTGGTCTTCCTCCGGTGACCACAAGCCTTTCCTGTGCTTCTGCTTTGGCTTCGGCTTCTCTGATGACTTGCATCCCATTTCTTCTCCTTCTTAATTACGAGTTTAACGTATAATAAGCAATTATTCTGACACAAAAGAGAGCACCAGCGGTCCTAGCAATGGCGGTGGACAAGTTAGAAAGAAGAAGAGGTAGATAGACAGATGTATGTATATATATATATATTTGTGTACAGCCGACCATAAAGTCTTGGGGGGGAATTATAAAGCAGATATTAGTTGTAAGTGTGTACTATTTTAAAGAAGAAAAAGAAAGTAATAAGGTGCCATGAACTTGTCCCTGTACAAGTAAGAATCTTTCTTTTGTTTTTTCAATATATAAACTAAAATATATATATACACATATATATATATATATATTTATTATATATAAAGACTTTTAAAATGCCAATGCTACCCTTTTCATACGTATATCTTAATTCTAAATTGACTTTCTTAATTTTAACTAATTAATTTCTGTGGTTCAAGAAATTTTAGTCCTCCGTACGACCACTTACATAAATTTCATTGGTTTAATTAATTAAACCGTGGATTAATTAAACTAATTGCACCAAAATCGTGATTATACACGCACGCATATTTATACATATATCTACATAATTAGCATAAGAAATTAATATTATTACGGATTAATAATACAATATTTCATCTATATTTCATACTTTTTTTGGTCAGACCATTCTACATTATTAATTTATAAATATTTAGTTTTCTTCTAAAAATAATAGTTTTATATTGATAATTGCATACGACTTAATATTTAGTTTAATTTATATATACACATCCTAGTTAAATAATATTTAGTTTGTGTATTTTAATTTTAATTAATATGATTCTAACGAACATAAATATATTGATTATATATAATTAATTTAATTACTTATGTGTTTTATATATTACACACACACACATATATTTTTTTTTACATGTGCTTATGAGTTAATATTTTAGGTATGGTGATCATTTCTATTGTTCTTTCAAACCCTGCTGTACGTATGTAGTTATAAAACTTTTGGATCTTTGAATTTGGAGTATTCTAGTTTCACGTAACTTACAGAGTTTTACAAATAATCGATATTTCACGATCAAATGTGTAATACTATTTGTAGTAGCGGTTCTTATATGTCGTATTAACAATCGAAGTATGTAGTATATGTATGAATGTTCTTGTTATCACCAAAGGTGCATACATGCATGCATGCAAGTAGGTAGATGGGTTCCATGTTGAATTGGATAATACGAATAGAGTTAGCCACTGTGTGTGTGTGTGTGTGTATGTACACACACACATATATATATATATATATGTATGTGATGATTTGTAGGAGATAATTGTGGTTAATTAAAGAAAAAGTTGAAGAAGATTGTAGAATTCTAGAAGAAGACTAAAGCCAACTTTATAACTACATAGTATCATTACACAATCTAATCCCAAATTTAATTAAGATTAAAATGAGTTATTAGTTTTGTGTGCTTGTAATCTCACCACTCCCTGCCAACAAGTTAATGTCTCGAACGAGATTACCGCTTAAATTAAGCTTAATTTGATTGTGAAAGCTTAACCATTCATTTTCTCAATACCTACACATGTAAAATTTTATAATTTATATATTCATATTTTGGCTTCTAATACAATCTAGAAAATCCCTGTGGGACTATTTTTTTTTTATAATATATATATATATATAATGATGTATACATACATAGATATATATATATATATGTGTATGTATGTATGGTTTTACACCAGAATTTTTCCCACTTTGTATTGTTTTCTAGACTTCCCAGTAAGCTAACAGAAAACGTACTTTGCCAATACTTATTTTACTACACGTGCTAAAAAAATTAATATGTTTGAAATATAAATTGGATAAATAATTACATATTATAAATTGAGTTTATGTATTATTTTGAGTTAATAAAAATGGTAATTATTTTTATTTTATGGGCGAAAGAGGAAAATAGAATAGGAAACTACTAGGTGTTGGAAAATAATATAATATTCAATTAAGAGAATCACACGTTGACCTTTTTTTTTATTATTTTTTTAAAATATATATATAAAAGATATTGCATCATTAAATATTAATATGTAATTAGTTTAATCCATAATTTTATCTCCTAATTGAGATTTTGAATATTTTAATTATAATTAAACATATGCTAATTATTAACTATGAAATGTTAATTATTATATGTTGCTGTCTTGTTGTTATTAACTACCATTAGTGTGTCCGTACAACTATTCCAGTTAATTTGGAGATTTTAAATTAATTAATTAACTATTTCACATTATGAAAAGCAAACTATACTGTAAAATTTCAATTATTTTTATATTCGTTTCCGAATTTTATTAAACATGTAATTAAAATTTCACTATAATAATACAAAATAATTTATTAATTTTTAATATGTAATTAAGTACCCACTAGTCTATAATTAAATAAATAAAACGAAAGTAAGCATTAATTATTTCGTATATAATTTATACATGTTTGATTTTTTAATTCCATTTTGTCAACCCTTAAAACGTTTACCATTACATATTTTGAAAGGGTATACTACCCTTTTAACCACTACTTAAAAAAATTAGAGTTTGTTGATTAATAATAATTAATTAAGATTAGTAAAATTTATATTCGAACCCACCGGCATCATCATCCACGTGTGTGCGTGTGTGTATATATATATATATATATATATTATGAAGTTTGGAAATTAAGCTTTGAATTGTCGTAAATAACTTTATATGTTGTATTAGGTGATGGTACGTATAGTTCTGGCATATCACCGGTCAGTCCAGTCTCGGGCAATGTTGCTTAACCCAATCTACGTGGACTTTCACACGCAGGATAAAACGAAGAAGGTGTGTATACTTACACATCATCTGTATGTATACAAGACTGGTGGCGATACGTGGTGTTGTATCCATCGGCCATTGACCTTGACCCTCTGGAATCTTTTGCTGGCATGAGATTAATTAGATTAAATCAAAGATTATTTAACACTAATTAATTAATCTCTCTCTCTCTCCCCCACCATATCTTATAAATTACATATAATAATAACCATATATTATAATAATTATGTGTAATAATAACATTTAGAATTTTTAATACTAAAACAAATGGATTTAAAATACAGAATTAAAACCGCAGTTCCCAAAAGATTTGTCAGATTTTGGTAGTTTGTATTGGCACGCATTCAAATTTTGTTTCATATTAAATTTTGATATATTTTTTTTAATAATTTATTATATTTGAGAATCAAATTTGATTCTTTCTTATTTATTTATTTAATGATAGAGTGTTCGTATTCCCATTTTTACTCGTTAATGTAAATTTTTCGTTATATAATTTCGTGTTTTTTTTTAGACTCGGTACTTATATAAAGACCGCGTGCACGCGCAATGTACTTACGATTTTATAATAAAAATGAATTTACTGATGAGTTATAATGTAATAGTTAGTCCTAACCCAGGTGGCTGAATGGCTATTTATGTACATAATTTTGGACCTCAGATGTTGCTTTAAAGTTAGACATTTGTATTTATATATATCATTAACTAAAACGACACTCCAACATTTTATATCCAAATTATATAAACTTGTAATCAGTTTGTCACCTTATCTCCTTAAGGAAACATCCAAAAACTTAATTACTTAAAGATAGACACTGGATGTATGTTCGTTAGCCCGATTAGGTTAGGTAATTAAGTAATTAAAAGGAAAAATAATTAAAGAATCGGTTAAATTACATACTAAACCCAGAAAAGATCAGATCGATTACAAATTAATCAAAAGTCCAAACAATTTCTTAATTTGTAGATGGTAAATATATGGATGGAGTCGGAATTATTTATTAGTTCGGTTGTTCGTGTTACGTGTATTACGTGCACACACCCCGCATCGAAAGCTTAATCTTTTTTTTTAGCAATTGATTTGCAAAGAGAGGATTGGTAATCAAGATTTTATTTCCTAAATAAAGCTATGTAATTCCCACCTAGCGTATTATAACTATGCTAATAATCGTCACAAGAAATTGTTTATTTTTTTTGGTAACTCTCTTAATCCACCGAGTTATGTAAAATACTTCAATGCAGCAATCATTTAAATAAAGAAGTTGTAGGTTCCAGTACAGCCCATTCAGATGATGGGTCTGGCTCGAGTACAGCCCATTCGGACTGGTGGACTACTGGATCCTGCTTGGACTGGCTGTTTAGTTAGTCCACTTGAGATTTGTCCTGCCGCCATTTCTCAGCTCTTCGAAAAAAGGTCAGTCGAGAGAACCAGGTTGAGAAACCTCTGCTACATTCTGTTCTTTACTCAAAGCTGAGAACCATCGATGTGACCATGCATGGCTTGTGCTTTAGAACTGAAAGTAAGAAATCTATTGCCGCGATGCACGTTTCAACGGCTGAAACAAATACATGGCTTCCTTATCACAACTTCCTTCTCCCAAAACCCTCAAATGTTATCCAACTTTCTCCGGCGAAGCACGGAGTTGGGGTCCATGGACTATCCTAACCTCATTTTCTCACAGCTGAGTCATGCTTTTCAAACGGAGATCACGGTTTGGAATGTGATGATCAGAGGCTATGCTTACAACGGTCATTTTGAGGAATGTGTGGGTATGTTTGATGAAATGCCTCACAGAGGATTGAGACCCGACAACTACACGTACCCGTATGTCTTGAGCTCCTGTTGTGAGATGGGGTTTCCTAGAAAAGGCCTAAACGTACACTGCCAGATTGTAAAGTCGGGGTTTGGGTCTAGCTTTGCCGTTTCCCACTCGCTTTTTCACATGTATGATAAAATACAGACGCGCTTTCACAAGTTAACTGAGGCGCGGAAGGTGTTCGATGAAATGTCTGCGAAACCTGTTCAAGTGTGGAACCGAATGATATACCAGTGCGCGACCGTTGGCAGTGTTGTGGCTGCAAGAGAGCTGTTTGATAAAATGCCTCGAAGGGATGTTGTTTCGTGGAATTCTATGATTTCGGGTTTTGTCAAAGTTGGGGAAATAGAGAATGCAAAGACATTGTTTGAGAAGATGCCAGAGAGAAATGTTGTTTCATGGACTATAATGATAAGAGCTTTTGCTGATGCAGGAGACCTCAAAACATCCATTAAATTTTTTGAGAAAATGCCATTCAAGAATGTGGTTTCTTGGAATTCGATGATTTCCGGTTATAATCAGCACCGGAGATTCGAAGAAGCATTGGATCTTTTTGTGAAAATGCAATCAAAGGGCATACCTTTTGATGGATATACTATTGTGTCCGTTCTATCTGCATGCGCCAACTTAGGAGCCCTTGAGTTTGGGACATGGGTGCACAGCATGATTGAAGATTGGACTCGGTTAGGGGTGATCGTAGGAACTGCCCTCATAGACATGTACGCTAAATGCGGGGACATGGATGGAGCCTTTTCACTATTTATTAAAATTGGAACTAAAGATGTCTTTTGTTGGAATGTTATGATCAAGTCACTAGCCATACATGGAAGATCACAAGATGCCATCAAGATTTTCTCTTTGATGCTAAAGAATGGATTACGACCAAATGACTTCACACTTACAGCAACCTTGTTTGCTTGTAGTCATGGAGGATTGGTAAAAGAAGGCCGTGAGATTTTTTGTAGTATTGAACGAGATTTTGGGATTAGTCCGAAGCTTGAGCATTTCAGCTGTTTGGTAGATTTACTAAGCCGATATGGTGAACTTGAGGAGGCACAAATTCTGGTGGAGAGTATGCCGTTTAAACCTGATATTGCAATTTGGGGGGCGTTACTTGGGGGTTGCAGAATAAGAAACGACTTAAAGTTAGCAGAGGAGGTAATAGAGAAAGCTTCTGATATGGACGCAAATGAATCAGGAGTTCATGTGCTTTTGTCTAACATCCATGCTTCCGTAGGCCATTGGCCAGATGCATTGCGAGTGAGAAAGACAATGGAGGAAAAGAAAATTTGGAAGAAGGCTGGATATAGTCTTTTACAGGAGAATTTCGGGCCTTCCTAGAACAGAATTTTTTTTATGAACATTAACTTGCACAGAAAGAAAGATAGAAAGATAGGATTACTGGAGCTGACTGACTGTCCAATTTGTACAATATTAAACATTCTCAACTTTTATAAAGTTGCTATTTCATTGAGTCCGTAGCTTCTGAATGGCAGTATTTACTGTTTAGGCTGTCTTTGGAATCCTTCAAGGTGTTTGAAAACTTGAATCTGCTATTTCCTTGAGAAACCAAGTTTACAACCATGGCCAGGATTACAAGCTTCAAGTACCACAGGCATTACAGGAATTAAAGAAAAAAAAAGCAAGGGAGTACCATACAAGCACCACTCTAACTGGGCATAAAGAATATCGCCTAGAATTCTGGGGGAAGATATAACATATTTCAAGTGATTAATTCTCACAAAAATAGCCTTTGCAATACTTGTGCTTCTCAACTTCTGAATTTAAGCATCTAAGACAGAATTAATACAGCTACGATACACGATAATCATAGGCTTTGAACAGTAAAGAATCTAGATCCAATTAATTCCAACATGATGACTTAATGTTGCATTCAAAATTTTTTCAGTCATGTGCAATGAAGTCATACTGACCAAACTTAAAGATATCAGCTAGGAAGCACCACCATCCAGGTATAAGTTGTTGAAACATATTACGGTATAGCTCTTGGAATCAATCAGAATATCGTCCATTAGTGTGCTCTTGAAATCCACACTGGAAGCTCATGAACTAATCATGTTGAACTGGAATCTAGAAAGTTGCTGAGGAATGGTTGATATAACAGGTCCATATCTCTGTTTCAAAGTTAATGTCCTCTGTTAGGAGAAATTTATAAATATAGAACCCATTGTTCCCTACATTTTTTGTAGACCTAGCATATGCAAGGAAATGAAAAAAGGCAGTGTTCCAATCCACACAGGAAGTTCATGAACTAATTATGTTGAACTAGAATATAGAAAACTGCTGAGCAATGGCTAATATAAGAGGTGCATCTCTCTGTTACTGTGTCCTTTGTTAGGAGAAATATATAAATATAAAACCCATTCTTTCCCTCATTTTTCATAGAAATAGTATATGCAAGGATATGAAAAAGGCATCGTGAAAACATTAAGTTAGATTTAAGTTCATAGAACTTGACAGGAACATAAGCCAAGGGTTGAGGGTAAATTCAAAAAGAGCAGTTCATGATTATTTATCTATGGTAATTCACTAGAACTATGAAAATAAGAAACATGACGGGTTAGTGCACTACACTTATTCACTACTTTTGCATAGCATGTCAAGATGGAAACCTTGTTTACTCTTAAGCTATTTAAATCTCATAAGCCCAGAAAAATCCACACCTAGCAGCTAAAATCTGAACAAGGTGAAGCCAAGCAAAACTCCAAGTTCAGTTAAATAGAAGGCCACAGATCATCATACCTGAACATTATCATAGAGTTCAAACAATGGTACAGCAAGGAGTTTCAAATTTTTGGGCACCGCAAAGTACTCCTTCTCAGCCAGATGAACTACAAAAAGCTTCTTACACTCCTACGATAAAAGAACAGCCAAGAAAGAAAATAATAAATATAACCTTCCAAGGAAAACAAAGAATTCGATCAAGGTATCTTTGTGTTACCTTGGGTTTTGTGATGTGGGGAGGGCAATAAGGATACATGATTGTCTCAAAGTTTGGTCGCCACCAGATGGCCACACATTCACCAATCTGTCAAGTAGTGAAATAAATATAAATCAGGAAACAACCCGTAGCATGTATAAGACCACATAATTCCAGCTTAACTTTCATGGTTCATGCTTCAAAGGACAAATATATCCAACTCAACTAACGCTCAATGCCAGAGGACTTGAGGCTGTCCAATAAGTAATTAATTCTGTAAATAATCTTTCTCATGTCCGACTGAGTCCAAGTGATATTTTCTTATATTTTCAATATATATATTTTTCCTTTGTCTATATTGGTTTTGAACATCTTGTTCATGAATCTGCACTCATAATCAAAAGTCAAACAGATATACCTGCCAGTCTGGCACAAGACCTGGAGAATTAGCTCCAAGCTTGCTAGTTAGCTTTCTTCTCAAGCCCTCAATTTCTGCCGCAAAAATAAAGAGCACAAAACATAAGAATCCAAAACTAAAATATATCAAAATACTCACTGCAAAGAAGAAAAATATAGATTATAACATTAGAGAAGAAACTGATACCATTTTCTCCTGGCTTCAGTCGTCCCCCAGGAAGTTTGCAGAATGTATTCCCAATTTGAAGAAGAAGTATGTGAGGATGATTATGTTCCTGGACCTGCAAGATGAAACAATAAATTAAGATCAGCAATTCGTGACCCACAAGGTAGTTAAGAACAAATTATGTACGAATGAAGAGATGCCCCACATAACAGGTTTTATACATTGGGCTGGTACATGTTGCAAAAGAAAACACAGCATAAGTAAATCACAACTGGTTAATACAAAAGCTTCTGGATGTAAGAACATGCTCTTACTGACAGAGAACCAGCTAGCTTCCACCAAATTATGTGCTCTAATTAAATGCAAATGTATTCCAGAAGAGCAAAACCCAAGACTCTGCATCCGATCAGACTTTTGACCAATGTGATTCAGACCAAATTCATAAATTCAAATGCGTACTTGAGAGAGTGCATGTGTGAAATATAAGATGGAACAACCACAGTGCTCATAAGTCCAAGTACCCTAGGAATATGGAAATATATGACTTGAGGCTTTTTATTTGTAAAAAGATTGCAGCCAAATAAGCGAAGACAAAAACCAAATAAAGTGGCAGCATGATCAGGTGTCAAATTTAAAAATAACATCAAATGGCTCTTCCAAGAAGGAAAATGCTTCGAGAAAACAAATTGCAAAAATATATCTTTGCTGTTTGTCTCTGTTTGCAGTCAAGAATAAAACAAACTAGCAACTAGAGAAGCAATTAGCAGGTTCATAATCTTATTTAAACCAGACACGATTCCCAAGTTTTATTAATTATACTATATCACTTCCATGGAATATTTAAGTGTAGCGTGGACTTGTCCAGTGAAATTCTGAACCATTGCAGAGCTCATGGCTATAAGCAAGACGTTAGTTGCACAGCAAAATCTATGACTCATCTCTAGTTCTCATTCTCAATCTTTTTAACTTGTAAAAAGAAAAAAGGAAAAAAGAAAGGGGAGAGAGAGAGAGAGAGAGAGAGAGAGAGAGAGAGAGAGAGATCACTCAAAAAGTAATTCATGTCTTTTCCTAAACAAACAAGAATAATAATTATGTCCAACTCAATTTCTTGTATCAAACTATGTGACAATGGGCTCTCCTTTTACAGTTCACCTTCGAGCCAGGTTAAGAAAAAAGCATTACGAAGAAGTAAAGAGGTAGCACTGTATTAATCTCCAAGTAAATGAAGAAAAGATGATGATCATAATGAAGAAAACATTACGTTCATTCATGGTAGCTTAGCTGTGAGAGAAGGAACATACCAGTAAAATCCCTTCAACACTGGTCCTCATACCCTCCTTCATATAGCTGTAATTCAGAATTGAAACAATAATCAAAATCTAGTTGAGGTGTCCAATACAGGCTTTGGATTTCAAAGACACGATTATTCATGCTAGATTTATTAATGCCCTACTTTTTCCCTTGCAAGGCAGTATTTTGAAAATTAAAAAAAAAAAAAAAATCAAACTTGAGAACTTGAACAAATTAAGCATCTGCGGAAGCACCTAGATATCAAAAGAAAGCAACAAAAGGAAAATGCATTTCCCTCGTGAAGCAAAATGCATTTTTACAGTGTCTCAAACACAAGCCAACAGAATTATTAAACCGTCCAGAATTCTTCTTAAAATTCAGGGCCATACTTCTAAGTTAACTTTAAAAGGTGGATATCCGATTCTCAAAAACAAAATCCTAGGGTAATCACTTGGCCCCAGTTGAACATAATTGAGTGGCATGCAGAGATATTTAACAATCCAACTGCACTTTGATTAGTAATATAAGAAACCATTATTAAATGTTGTCAGTTAACATGCATAACCGATCAAATCGAAGTAATTTAAGGTTATCCCAAACATATCTTTCATCTCTTAGTAACCAAGAGGAAATAGACGGAGCACAGTTCCTCTTCTTCTTTTTTTTTTTTTTTTAACAAGCGTCACTTCTTTCCTATGATCCACTTTCTCGACAGCCGAACATTAAAGAAACAACAAGGTTTATCTAGGGTTTTCAAAAGCTTCGTTCGAATATGACGTTTAAAGAAAAAAAAAAAGGAAAGAAGAGAAACATACTTGACTTTCATTCGAGCAAGACGATCGGCCACAGAGGTGTCCTTCTCCATCTTTGGCTCCTTCGTCCCGAAGGTATAGCTAGAGAGTGGATACGTGTTGACCACCGTTGACGCTACCATTTCTCTCCCGAAGACCATACTCGCTATTGTCTTTGTTCACCTGCAAGTTTAGAACCGTATGCAGGTTCCTTTTCAACAAATTTATGGAGTATTTTCCTTGGTTGGTTCGCCACAACACAAGCGAAGCGATTGATACAAAGTTTTGAGTCGGACAAGGAAAAGCAAGTAAAGTTGGCACCTAGCAGAGCGGGGGAAAGTAGAATATCGAGATTTAAGCCCAGGGAAGTGGCGAGACGGCTTGGGCATTCATATATTTTCCGGATGATCACCTGCCTTGTGCAACAGTTGGATTTAGGTTTGGGCCTCAGAAAGCTATTATTATACGTGGACAGCTTTGAAACAGTATTTGGGCCTACAGCCTGTTTTAAATCTTGGGCGGGCCATTGGATCAGCAATAAATTTCTTCTTTTAGTTAAGAAAACCACAAACAAAATCTTTTAGTATTTAAACGCAGTTCCCCAAAAAGTTGCACTGAAATTTCAACACTGACAGTATTCATTTCTTCCTTCTTGTTTGATTAATATGGTTTTAATTTAGTATTTGCCATGTGATTCTTTACAAATCGTACAGTAATATAGATACAGAATTAACCCATAATGAAAATTACTCGTTATCATTTCATATATCACCATTTTTTCCTAGTTAGGAGCAACAAATAGAGAATTAGATGACACTGGCTTTCTTTTGCCCACATACATCTGCAAAACCCCATCGGATCCTCCAGCAACAAGCGTGCAATGGTCCTCGCACACTTGATGCCAGCACACACTACTCACGAACCTTCCTCCTCGCGCGCGCCCCTCCAGAGCCACCGGCTCCAGCCCATGAACCCAAATGGGCTCTCCCCACCGCCTATCGTAAACAAACACTTGGTCACTCTCGGATCCGCATCCCAGCAACCCACCATGTCTCCACACTGACAGCCCCACAAAGTTGCGACTGTTCACGTGTCCTTTATACGTGCGCACCAGCCTCGAGTCGTCCATATTCCATAGCTTTAAACACCCATCTGTACCAGCTGTTACGATTGTATGAAAATCCAGGAACCGGACGTAGCTCACCGTTTTACTGTGACCGTCGAGAACCAGAACTGGTTCCACCATTTTTCTTATATCGTACGCGTATGCCTTTCGGTCGGCGCATCCGACAGCCACCATGGCTCCGCCGGACGGATCGAACTCAACGCAGCAAACCGAGTTGCTCGCTTTGCTGGGCTGCACCTTAGCGACGCATCTTCCGCCATCGCGGTGATTACCACAACGTGTATCCCATATTTGCATGGTCCCGTCGTCGGACCCGGAAGCCCCGACGACTGGATCCCAATGCGAATAGTCCACGCTCCAGACTCGACGCCCTCCGTGCTCGTCGCGTTCGAAGATGGGCACTTTTCTCTCCAGGTCGTATTCAGTGACTACGCCGTCGTAGTCTCCGGATCCTAGTACCCGGCCAGCCGAACCGGGCTTCCATCGCAGGTTGCTAAGCTTGGCTGGTGTACAGATGTAGTACTCGCATGCACTAATATGATCTAACGAGGCTGTGTTGAGCTCACCATGGCTGGTTTCTTGCGGCAACAAGGAGTTTAAACTGTAAAATCTGATTTTTCTCGCGATCCCACCGGTTGCTACAAGGGTATTAGTGGGGTCAAATTCGATGGCTCCAACGGCGTCGGAACCGGCTGCTGCGTCGGTGGTGGAGGAGACAACGGTGCAAAGATTGAAATCCCATTCGCATCTTGGCTTCTCTCGATCGTCTTGGTCTTCATCTTTTGCTACCTGTTGGTTTTTATCTTCATCTCCACTACCATTGCCTCCATGTTGTTGTATTTTTCTTTTTTCTTGTTCTTTTCTTTGATTTTGGCAGGAAAGATGGAATCCTGTGGGGAAGTTTTGCATTTCCCATTCATATGAAATGGAGAGAATTGAGGTTTTTGGGAAATCGGACCAATGAAGGGCTCCCATAAAAAACCTTAGTTATGAAATTGATGTAGATATATACATACCAATATATTATATAGAGTATAATTTGTTTAAGCTATTTGATATTTGAATTACTATTTCCTTTAATATACATATATATTTTTTCACAAGATTCTTTTATCTCCTTCCGCATATAAAACCACGCCCAAGTTTCCTAAAAAATGACGATAATGCCATTTCTTTAGGAGACAGTGCTATTTTCTGTCAAATCCATCGAACACTTACTTATAACTAAAATCTCCAAGACGTGAAGGCGATGATGGAGGAACATCCACACCTTTCTCATATCTACTATAGTTAATTACATGCATGGTTTATCCCTTGTAATTTATGATGTACTCGGTGGAGACGATGAGATGCATGGGCAATGATGGTATGTTACAACAGCAAATATAATAATATAGAATGGTTACGAATTCGTGTATGTATAATATTTGAGGGGTAGCTTAGTAGTTAATGGCAAGTATTTTTGGAAAGTGGGGTGTTGGGGAAAGTAGAATTGGTGGCTGGTTTGACGCCTCAAATTCGTGTATGAAGTGATGTGGTTACAGTCTCTCTCATACGTGGTTTAAGTTGAGCCTTTTGTGTCTACAGCCCACTTTTGTTCATTTCTCAGCCTCACCCTCGGTCTGATGACACCCCAAAATATCCACTTCCCAAACACTATCCATACGTATACCCACCACACTTTCACGTCAAGTTTTAAATCTCACTATTTAATTTATCAATATGTACATGTTGATATTCTGTCTTCCTCCCCGGGTTGACTCGCAGCATTTTTTGTTTTTTAACAAATAATTTCTTATCTAAATGATTGAGAGTCTACTTCCATTTTTACTATATTTATGTTACTTTAATGAAAAAAAGAACAAGAAAAACAAACGAATGGCCAAGCCGAGTAGGGTATGTCTTCAAAAAGAAATGGCGGAATGGGCCATGGGGAATCCTATTTGCAATTTGCAGCTTGCGGTTGTAGATATGATAGCTGTACACCTACTTCCTTATCCAACAATACTCACTCACTACTGTACATTGTTGAATGACTGCGTGTACATTCTTAATGTTCCATTGTGTTTTTTTTCTTCTTTTTTTTAAGATTCTTACTTATTATGTAAAATTCATGTAAGTATCTACTTCCTTATTCTTATTCATAATGTGTGGTTGGGCTTGGGTCCAACCAGTATGTATGCTAAGGAAGCCCAAACTCTCCTTTCGCCGACCCATCTCCCGCCGTATAAGATGCTTTCGTCATTTTCTGGTGCGCGAACCGCCCTCTGACGGTCAAATGTGAAAGTTACGGGGAAGAGAAAGCGCGCGAAATTAAGATACCCTCGCCGTTGCCATTGTGGTTCTCCCTTGCTACGTCAACCGGAAGTGGCAGCAACTATTACCCACTCATCCATCCCAAATGGGCAATCAAAAGCAGCAAGTAATTTCACGGTTCTTTGCTCCTAAACCCAAAACTCAACCATCGCCATCATCCGCACAGCCACCTTCTTCACCATCTTCTTCTTCTAACGCAGAGAGACCGATAACAACGCCGCCGCCCAAAGTCTCTGCCACGGTCTCTTTCTCTCCTGGCAAACGCAAGCTCCTCTCGTCACACATCGCCTCATCCGAACCTAAGAAGTTCAAACTCTCTTCGCACACCCAGAACCCCATTCCTGACACTTCTCTCCACCAAAGATTCGTCCAGAAACTTCTTGGACCTTCAACGGAAGCTCCAGAGCCTTGCGCTCAATCATCGGATACCAAACCGAAGAAGTACACCCCTTTGGAGCAACAGGTGGTGGAGCTAAAAAACAGATACCCGGATGTTCTCTTGATGGTGGAAGTTGGTTACAAGTATCGGTTTTTCGGGGAAGATGCCGAAATTGCTGCAAGGATTTTGGGAATATATGCCCATGCGGATCACAATTTCATGACTGCGAGCGTGCCAACTTTTCGATTAAATGTCCATGTGAGAAGGCTGGTCAGTGCAGGTTATAAAGTGGGTGTGGTCAAGCAGACCGAGACAGCGGCCATTAAGGCTCATGGTTCCAACAGGTCGGGCCCGTTTTGCAGGGGTCTGTCCGCGTTGTACACGAAAGCCACACTTGAAGCGGCTGAGGAAGTTGGGGGAGGAGAGGAGGGGTGTGGAGGACAGAATAACTATTTGGTTTGTGTTGTGGAGGAAAGTATTTTGATAGAGAACATAGATTGCGGTGTAGAGAGTGGGTTTGATGTGAAGATTGGGATGGTTGCAGTTGAGGTATCTACTGGAGATGTTGTTCATGGGGAGTTCAACGATAATTTTATGAGGAGTGGGCTGGAAGCTGTGATTTTAAGCTTGTCTCCTGCCGAGTTGCTCCTCGGGGAACCTCTTTCTAAGCAAACAGAAAAGGTAGTGAAAAGTTGGTGGAAGATGTGGTATATTAGAACTGAAACAATGATAAATTGTTGTTTTCGTCAATGGATTGTATATCAGTGAGTTAATTTTAGGAGCTAAACTTTTTGTTCTGGGACTTGCCTGGCCTTTCTATTTGAGTGGATGTGTAACTTTAACAGGAGAGAAAAAAACATTGTAAAAAGCTATATATCAAATGTGGCCAGGGAGATAGATGATTAGTGTTTTAGTTAATTTAGTTTAGAGATAATAACTCAAGTTAATACTTATCCTCCCCTCCATATGACAGTTTAGGATTTTTGTTTGTTGTTATTTTATGATATCAACAAACCAGATTGTGGTTGTGCCTTTGAACTTAAAAATTGGAGAAGAAAATTCAGTATTAATGTCTGTTAAACCGTGTTTAACCACTATAAACATAGTTTATTATTAGAAATGTAACATGTACGCTCCATTGGTAATGAATCAGATCAAAGAGATCCAATTACGAACTCATTTACTCCTAGTCCTTTTACCACTTCAGTTGTTATACCAAATTTTTCATTTTTTAAAAAGAAATATTAATTTGCATTTTGTCGTTTTATCTATCAATTTCTTTTCATGCTTCCATTATCTTTTATCACCAGTTGCTCCTTGCATATGCTGGACCTAGCTCAAATGTTCGTGTAGAGCGTACCTCAAGAGATCACTTCATGGACGGTGGTGCTCTAGCAGATGTTATGTCTTTGTATGAGAATTTAGGTGGGGATAGTTCAGAAGGTAATCAAGACCAGAAGCTAAAGGTGGTAAAACAGGAAAATCATGGCCCTGCAATTCAGGTTTGGAGACATTCTTCTAAATGCATGCCCAAAGTTTATTAGGATAGTGCATTAACTGAAAAAAAATTATTATTAAGTTAATATTTTCTTTTTAGGATGTCATGTTATTTGTTATTGATTTTTCTAAAGCATTATTTATTTACATTTTTGGATTTTGTTTGGTTGTGAAGGGAATTATGGACATGCCAGATTTGGTTATCCAAGCATTGGCCTTAACCATTCATCACTTCAAACAATTTGGATTTGAAAGAATTGTGTGTCTTGGAGCATCATTTAGATCTTTATCTTGCAGCATGGAGATGAACCTCTCCGCCAATGTACTTCAACAATTGGAGGTAGTCAATAAATTTTTGTATTGTGCCAAGGAACTTGTAACAATATTTCTTTTCATAATTCCAACTACTGTTAGCCAGGTTTTCTAGTTTTACTGCCACTAGCATTGCTTGTTTAATCATCGACCACAATTGTATTTACTGCAGTTTTGCTTGTAAATCTGGAGGTCTGTTTAAGTTGCCACATCTATGTGCAGAGGTGGGTCAATAAATTTATGTCCCAGAATGATTTATTTTGCCACTTTTGTGGCTCTCTCTCATCATTTGTCGGTGCTTGAAACTGAACAACTGAATGCAAAGCACTGCCAAGAAAAAATTTCAATTAGTAACAAGTGGTCAAAAGGACCTATAATTTTACTGATGAACTTTTATTTTTCCAGAATTTTGTGCATAAATTAGACTATTTAATGGTACTCATTCATCCAAATTTCAACTTTAAACTTGGCATTCACTGTAATAGATGTGTTTAATTGCCAGATTTTGAAGAACAACTCAGATGGCTTGGAGTCTGGTTCCTTGCTGCATACCATGAACCATACTCTAACAATATATGGTTCAAGGCTTCTTAGACACTGGGTAAGAGTATACTCATCTAAGTTATTCCCACAAATTTCTTCATAGTTCTGCTGTGTGATTTAAGCTCCATCATGGTACAGGTGACTCACCCTTTACGTGATAAAAACATGATATCTGCTCGTCTTGATGCTGTTTCTGAGATTGCAGAATCCATGGGGGCCTGTAAATCTTCTCAGATTGTCAGCGAGGTTGATGGGGAAGATTCTGATCTAACAATTGGACAAACAGAATTCTATTATTTGCTTTCCTCTGTCTTGACAACATTAGCAAGATCACCTGATATTCAACGTGGAATAACTAGAATCTTTCATCGTACTGCTACTGCATCAGAGGTAAGAAGAATATGATGTCTGTGTCCATATTTAATGGAATTTTTAGCTTTTATATCTTTGTTTCTGCCGTCTGACCCGCTTATTGCTGGGTACTTTTCTGATTTATGTTGTTTGTATGCTCTTTTTTTGGCAGACATTTAGTTAATATAATCTTCAAAGACAATTAAAATTGATTGGTCTTTTTGAAGTTTTGACAATTCAGTAATTTGCATAGATTATTGTTTATTAATTTCTTCGAAGTTTTGGTAAGTGATAGTTCAATGCAACTTTCAGCTTTGGTAAGTGATAATTTAATTAATGATTTTCTAAGTTTTGTTTATATGTGCACATAAAGTGATCATAAACAACAGCTGTTGGTAGTGGCAATTTTCTATGGCTGTCATGCATGCTGACAGATTCTGCATAATTGGATAGTTCAGTTTATTGCAGTTCTTCAAGCTATATTGTATGCTGGAAAACAACTTCAGCGGCTTAACATAGAGAAAGAGGAGAGCACTGAAAAAATGCAAAGAACGATTGTGCACTCTTGGCTGTTGAAAAAATTGATTTTGGCTGCTTCATCATCTGGTGTAGTGGGAAATGCTGCCAGATTATTATCTGCTCTGAATAAAGAAGCAGCTGATCAAGGGGATTTGCCAAACTTAATAATTATTTCTGGCGGTCAGTTTCCGGAGGTTTGTTGTTGATATGAAGTTTCTATCTGCTGACTTCTAGCGTTCTTTTCCTTATGCTAAAACTCCACCTAAAACCTATGGTGTGAATTGTGCTCTATAGCTTGCTAGAGCCCGGGAGGAGGTTCAGATGGCAAAGGAAAAACTGGAATCTCTGATTGGCCTGTATCGCAAACAACTCCGGATAGGAAATTTGGAATTTCTTAGTGTGTCTGGTATCACATATTTAATAGAGGTACATCGATGGCTTTATTATGGACAGTGATTTAAGCTTTCCGTGGGTGAGATTAAAATTTATGTAATAATTCTTGTCTCCATTAAAGGACTAATATATATAGTTTCTTGATTTGGTCGAAGTAAGTTCATAGTTATTCTTGTTTGTGATAATAACTACTATCTTCTTTCCTTTTTTCCCCTGCTTCTAAAGTTTATTGTAGAGGTTAAATTTAAATGCATAGATGGTGGTCGGTAGTTGGTAGGAACTCTAATCTATATTGCTAATTTGGTTGAAATATGTTCTGACAACTTTTCTGGAATTAACACAAAAAGTAATATTAGATAGAGCAGAGAAGGAAGCATTTCAATTTAGAATAAGATTTCCTCTTAAAAAAATACAAGAAAAAGGTAACAGAAAACAAGAAAAATACAAAACCCTGAAGTATTGACTGCAGTTGGTACAAACTTGGCATTGCTTTGGAAAGGTCTTTGTTTTTTGGGTGGTTTTATTAGTGAATAGCTGTAGTCCTAGTTTTATTACTAGACCTAAATAAGATTGATCTTGACTGCAGCTACCAACAGATGCCAAAGTACCGTTAAATTGGGCCAAAGTTAACAGTACTAAGAAAACCATTCGCTATCATCCACCTGAAGTATTGACTGGTTTAGATGAGTTATCACTGGCAAATGAGGAACTGGTGATTGTCTGCCGAGCTGCTTGGGATACCTTTCTGAGGGGGTTTGCTGAATGTTATGTAGAATTTCAGGCTGCTGTTCAAGCGCTTGCTGCTTTGGATTGTTTGCATGCCCTTGCAATTCTCTCAAGAAATAAGGTTTCCCATTGAAGGTCATTAAAAGATTTTCACATTTTGCAATCAGATGAGTTTATGATATTTTCTAATAATTTGCTGCAGAATTATGTTCGTCCAGTCTTTGTTGCTGACGATGAACCTGTTCAGATTTGTATCACCTCTGGTCGTCACCCTGTATGTACTGGTGAACTTGTTGTATACCTACTGGATTTCTGTTTAATCTACTAAACTTTTGGTTGTCTTTTATGGAGAAACAATAAATATTTAGTTCTTAAGTCCTGAAAAAAGGGTCCTCAGGTGTGTGTTGATTGCAGCATAATTCATATGTTGTTGTTGGGGTATTTCTTGACTTCAGACTAATTTTTCCAGGTTTTGGAGACGATTTTACAAGATTGTTTTGTTCCCAATGACACAAACTTGCATGTGGACAGAGAGTATTGTCAAATTGTTACTGGACCCAACATGGGGGGAAAGAGTTGCTACATTCGGCAAGTTGCTCTTATTGCTATTATGGCTCAGGTAGAATATCACTATGACATTTTTGGTTTTCTTTCCTTTTCATTTCAATGAAGGACCGATAGGGTATTATCTCATTTACTCTATTCTGGTAATATTGCAATATGCATCTTCTTGAATATTTTAGTACTAAGTCTCATACTTGTCCTGATAATTAACACATGTTTCGACTCGTAAAAATTTGATACATGGGCTAGTCTATCATTTGATTGGAATATTTCTGTAGTTTTCGGATTTGATTGTGAAAAAAATGTTTATTTGGGACATTTATGGAGGACTATATTTTTGTGACTAAAATGGAAATTGAGATAAATTTTAATTCACTAGTATCAATTCTTGAAATTGCTGCTCTGGATCTTGTTACATTTGTTAAAACTAAATGCTCATGAACACAAGGTCAAATAACTTTTGGAAAGTTAAATGGATGTTTTGGCATTCAGGTTGTTTCCAATTTCCTCTGTTTCTATTTGCATTTCAGTTCATTTATTCATTTTCCAGTTTCTGTTCTGCTACTGTTTTAAGTAGATTCTTATAATTTTTTTCTCCTTATTGTCTGTGGATTCTGTCCTTATACACAAAAAAACTTATACAGCCGTTGCTTTATGAAAAATGTGACCCTGATGCTACTAGGTTGGTTCCTTTGTACCAGCAGCATCAGCAAAACTGCACGTGCTTGATGGCATTTATACTCGAATAGGTACTTCAGACAGTATCCAGCAAGGACGAAGCACTTTTCTAGAAGAACTAAGTGAGGCTTCCCACATACTGCACAATTGTTCTGCCAGTTCACTGGTTATCATTGATGAGCTTGGGAGAGGAACTAGTACACATGATGGTGTAGCTATTGCTTATGCTACACTTCATCACCTTATAGAACAGAAAAGATGCATTATCCTCTTTGTCACGCACTACCCTAGGATTACTGCCATCAGGACTGAATTTCCTGGCTCTGTAGGGGCGTATCATGTCTCATATCTGATCTCACATAAAGATGTGGATACAACAGACTTGCAACCTGGTCATGAAGATGTCACCTACTTATATAAGCTTAAACCTGGTGTTTCAGAGAGGAGTTTTGGATTTAAAGTTGCTCAGCTAGCACAGGTCTCTCTCTCTCTCTCTCTCTCTCTCTCTCTCCGAAAAGGGAAAAAATATGTTTTATTTTTATTGCAAAATTGGAGAGTGCCATGTTAAACCAATATCAAACTCAAAAAAAGAAGTGAGTCAACATTTGTGAGGAAACAACTAATAAGCTGGTTGTCAATTTAGCTTTGGTAGTGGTATATAATTCTTCTTAGTTGTCTTTTGTTTAAACTGATTCTTCCAATTCATTGCAGCTTCCTTCCTTGTGTATCAGTCGTGCTATTTCTATGTCTGCAAGGTTAGAAGCGGCGATGAGCAGCAGAGTTCAAAACAGATCTGGAAAAAGTCAATTTCTTTTAACACAACCTAGTAATCGAGAACCAGAAGCACCAGATAATATTTTGGAAGCTCCGGAAAGTTTCTATGCTGGGAAGACAGAGTACATAGGAGAATCAATTGTTGCCTGCAGAAGTTTGATTATGAACATGAAATCTGCACTCTCGGATGATGACCTTGGAAAAAGCTTCCAATTTTTGAAGCAAGCTAGGAGCATTGCAAGGGAATTAATCTACAGGTAAAGATCAACCTGAAATTTGATCCCCCCTCCCCCTCCTCCTGGACTTTTCTCTTTGATATATATCTTGTTTTATATTTTTCAGTGGAGTAATTTTTGTGATTGGAGTCAAGAAATTTGGTGGTCCTATTTGGTAGTAGATGTGTTAAGGTTAAGCTGATAAGAACATTATACTCAATAGAGCTTTAGCGTGATCTTACCTCTTTGGATATCTTTCTTTGTATATTTACAGCAAGATTTTGCTTGCTTGCTTCTTCCTTGATTGATCTTAGTTTTCTTTGTTTTCATTGCATCTGCAGATAAGAGAAAGTTTGCATAAGTGACATCCGTGGAAGTGGAAATTGACTGACAAATATCCCTGGCTTTGGAGATTGTAAATTGTATTTGTTGTGCGAAAATTGTTAACTTTGGTGCTTTCCATTGCCTTTTTTTTTGTATTTATTATCAAAACACCTTCCTAAAGCTATTCGGCTTACCACTCTCATTTAGGATTTATCTAATTCTTTACATCTTTTACTTTATTTTGAAGCTTGTTTTCAGTTTTATATTCAGGACAAAATTAACACAAAAAAAAAAAGGGCTTGTTACAATCTCGTGTACAAAAAAGGGGCTTTATTATTTAGCTTGCAGAGTAGACATATTATCAGTACCCAACAAACGAGATTATATACGTGACACAAATTACAAGCCTGAGGAATTTCACATTGTGTTTTTGTTGATCTGGCTGTTCAAGAAATATCATCACGGATGCTAGCCAGGAACAATCTTAACTCTCTAGCCTTCTTTTGATGTTCAAGTGATACGTGTTCAAGTGATACATCACTTTCTGAGTCACTTGAATCGATCTGAATTATTATGTTTTGACTGTTTCCTTCTTGAAATGTGTAAACATTACGAGAAGGAGCTTGTGGAGGACTCAAGAGATCAATGATTTTGTTCTCAGCCGGAACATGGTTGGCTGGGTGGCAAGACCTTGTGGCATTGGAATCAGCTTCCCTTACCGAGAGTTCAACATGCGGTGAATGCTTGTCCATGACGTTGTCATTAATAGCATTTATGTTTTCTGGTATTACTACTTTGGAGGAGATTGAAGTACTACATGAGGAATAACTTTCTGGTTCCACACCCAGCACCAAGTTTTGAAGTTCCAGAGTAACTTCAGGCAAAGAGGATAATCTATTTTTGGATTTCTTCTGCCTTGGTTTACAACAGTTTTGTTTCTTTTTTCCCATAGCTTTTATCTCCTCAAACTCCTTGATCTTCTCAGGACAAGCACTATTGATAAGCCCAGCACAACAGAGACAATACAACAAAATTGACATTCACTCTAAATCCGAGAAATGTGATTCACATTAGATAAAAGTAACCACCGAATTTTAGATACCTACCTCTTTATCACGTCTGCTGGAACAATGGAGGTTTTAAGTCCATCAAACTCTTTCCATGACACTTCAAAACATTCTTTTCCCTGTATTTTCCTACTCTTTATAATTTCTGATACCGGACACTTGACCGGTATCTGCAGTTGAATCAATTTTGATAGCAGAGCAGAAGAGATAATAAGCTCAATATATAAGTACCAAGTGTAAGCACCATCAACATCATCGTAGAACAGTTAGTACCATGTACAGAAATATAACAGCAAATGATCAGGATCTTCTACAGAGAATAAAGTCAAAAGTAGCCGAGTAACACAAGATTATAGAGATAAATCAACAGCTAGCTACAGGAAAAGAAAAAAAGGGAAAGAAAAAAAAGAGCTGTACCTTGTCAAGTGGAAGCTTAACTCCTAATTCTGATGAAATAGACCGTAGAAAAGCAAATCGACGCAGCTCTCTTTCAGCAATCTTTGAAAGGATGTAGTCATCTGAGCCAACAATGTCAAAATAAGCTTACGCACACAGTTAAGACAGATGCTTATCAATGTGGACATCAGAAAAGGCAGAAAAGTGGGGATTAAGAGGCAAACAATTGCAAGTAAACCCGTAAGCCCAGAGGTAACTGAATTCGAACCATCTCCTTTTGGTTAAAAAAATATTACATTCTACAGTCGTATTTTTAATTGGTTAGAGTCAATAGCCAGATCCTTTTACTTAAAGGAATAGTACAGACGTATTCTTATTTTGTTGGTGTTAATAGCCAGACCATAAACTCCTATATATAACTAAACAAACTTCACTAGGACATCGGTATAACACTTGCATTAATAATCAAGCAACTATTACTTTTGCATATAAATTTAGGAGCAAAGGAAGAGACCTGTTTTCTCAGGAGGCCACTCAAACCACTGAGCACATATCTCTTGAAGCTTGGCATGCTGAAATGGATGCTGAGCAAGAACCCTTAAAAAAAAAAAAAGGCTTGAGTACCACATAATAAGACATGAAATACGACGAGCCACAAATATTAGGGAGCATCTGGAGGAAGAAACAACACTATCATGTTAGTAGAAGCTAGCCACTTCTTTCTGCCTAGTAGTGCATTGGGATGGAAGGCAACAGATATCAGTACAAACAACAGCAAGAGGGAGGATCAATGCATGTAAATTTACCTGTAGACTGCATCAGAACCTGCTGGGTGGCACTTGGGCTTCAAATATGCATTGATTACTTGCAAAAACTGATTTTCACCTTTTGAATTAAGGTCACTTCCTAGCAAAACCATCAAGTGTTAACAAGGATTCAAAAACTTTGAAGTGGTAATTTGCCATTTTATAAATTATAAATTCTTATTGACTACAAATAACTGTCATACTCCAATTATGTCTGCGCTTCAATTGTGATAATAACTAATATAGCCTCCTAAACTGCTAAAACTATTATCATCTCTCAAGCACAATTTTCTCAAGTGAACTGAGTCAAAAGATAAGTTCTATGGTAATGATAAAAGAGGAATTTTGTTTTATTTACCATTCGTATTAGGTTCAAAACTATATGCATTTTCCCCATTAGCACACTTGAGAAGTTGAGCCGGTTTCTTTGAATTCTTTGACTTTTTCACAAAGGACAGTCCTTCTGATGCAATTCGCCTAAGGACAACCTCATCTCCAACTGATTTAACAATTTGGCAAGCTGATTCCTGTAATCATGGGAGAGAACCAAATACAAGCATTTAGTTTCCAATTTAGTTCATATTTGACAAGCCCTTGAAAAGAAGGAAAAGAAATATTCAATAAGAGTCCATGAATGAAATAATTAACACACCTGACCCAGACCATGAACTCCTTGAGAATAATCACCCCCAAGAAGAAGGGCAAAAGTAATCTGGAGATCACAAAACGATAAATTAGGGAACTTTATACTTGAGAAGTAAATTCAATCTCGCTGCAAAATGAAATGCAACTTATATAGATTAAAACTAAAGCTGACCAATATGTTTCATCTGTAGTTTCAAGAAAATAGATTATTACCAATGAATTCCTTCCAAACCCAAGCTTTGTCTCAATGTCAGCCATTTCATAGCAAACGACATAACCTCCATCCCCTAGTTCATGTCAAAATGGTAAGCCAAACGGGTGGTAACAATCCAAAGGGGTAATGAATCCTTGTCTTTCATGTACTAACCAAGACAAATATCTCTGTACACTGTCCTTGCACCGAAAAGGAAGATATCCGAATCTGAGGTGAAACATCCATCCTGATAGTAATCATAATAACAATATTGATCCAAAAATATGGATTTATATTTTAATAAAACGTAAGGTACCAACTGAGCACTTGAGGCTGACAGGTAAAAGAACAACTTACGCATAAGGACTCAGAGTTTAATAATGCACATTGGGCTTCAGCTTCTTCAATCCTGCATTTAGGGGAAATAATGGATAAAAAAGTCCTTAGTTATCAATTAAACAGAGAGAATAAAAGAATATCAGGAAATAAATAAAGTTTTATTATTTTTTTTAAGAAAAACTAAATTGAAGATTCTTTATACTGAGGTTTCACTTGGAGGCTCGTAGCCAACAATTTATATTCTCACCAGAAAAATGATTAATCAATTCATAACTCTAGCTCAAACCCAAAAAGTTGAGCGACAAATATTTCTGCACCCAGCACCCTCTTGCCTTGTGAGTGCTCAAGCAACAAAGACTACTAAGAAGAAAACTACCTTGGAATTAAAGTTTGACCCGTGCTTTAGTAAATTGATTAATTATTCACAATCCCAATGGTAATAATTCTGAAGCTTTTTAACCTACAGTAGGACTTACCATAATCAGTTGAAGCCAGGAATTTTTTTTCTTTTGAAACAAGCCTATCAAAAGCCAACATGTTTCTTGGTATCTTAGAAAGACAAAAGTAAAACTCTAGCACCATTACCCATCCAAGCAAGGGATTCCAAGTGCTAATCCAAGAAGTTTTGCCTCTTTTATCATGCATGAGAACTCAGATCCTTTATTTCGTTTAAGTGAAGAAGCCACTTGTGAGTTCATCCCATCCTGAATAGTATGGCATGCCCGATCATTTAACTTCAGTTAGTATACAGGAAAACCTTTCCATGTCAAAATAGTAACAGAACGACCAAATTAAAAAGAGAAATTATGAACTTTGCTTGATTAGGCTCTCTACCTCACATCCAGAGTTTAATCGTCGTCTATAAGTAGATAACTTTATGGCAGGAACTGATCCATCTATAATCAAAATATAAAACACAGGATTTTTTAGATGATAATTGCAACTTAATTAGTCCCTTATCAAGGAAATACCCGCATGAAGCTTTGTCAAGTTTTAACACAATGAAAACCAGAAGCTAACCTGTGACAAGGATGATGCTGCAATTCAAAGCAATGAGAGCCCTTAGGCGGTGAAAGAGGCCTCTGAGATGGAGCTTTTCTTTGTTGGCACAGTATGACTTGTTCACGTTTTGCAGTTGAACCATCCAACAGGAAAGATCTACGCACACCCTCTTGTTCCTAACAATACGCAATTCAGAAACAAAAGAACAGACAAAAATGGATGAGCAAAGGGGGGAGAGAGAGAGTGAGAGAGAAATGAAAAAAGAACTATATGGTCCGTTTCATCGCCGAGAAAATTTCAGGGAGAGGAAAAGGGAGTGGAATCTCACTGGAGATGATGAAGTGGGAGGGTTTTCTTGCACGATTCTAGAATGTCCCACAAGTTCTTCACTCCCATTTCTCTCGCACAGAAGATAACAGTGTTTTCGTTTGCGAGGGCAAAGCTACACAAGGTCGAATTTTGTATTGTAATTCAACAAAGAATACGACTTTGAAATTCAAATTCGAATTTCTTCTTGTCAGCGGAAACTAAAGTAGAACTTGTTCGAGCGAGTCTCATGGGAGGTTACCCGTAAATGCTACGACTTGCCATTTCTTACATACTGGGTTTCGGCTGTAAGTCGCCTGGACTCCTAATACGAGTCCAAACAAATTACGATATATTGATTCTTTTTTTAAAACATAAATTTGAGAGTTATGTCTCGCATCTTATAAACACTATGCTGTGTTTATTGCTCAATAAACTTGGTGGATTAATTTTTTGATTCAATTACTGTGGCAATAATCCCACGTATATACATAAAAATCCACCATTTTTCTTTTCAAAAAGGTGGGAAATTTCCCAATTAAATGGCTCCCAACGTGGATTTTTCAGAATAATTACCAATAATCAGGTCGATATGTTTTGAAATATTGGACAAATTAACTTTATCATTGTATTGACTCCACGAGCTAATGATTAATGCTCCGACCATATCATTTACATGTTATTCACTTCGATATCTTGCAGGGACTACTAAAACGAAGATTGAAACTGAGTAGAGTCTTTTGTTTCTTTTTTCTCAAGAGAATAAACACTGATTACAATTTTGAGTCATTTAATGGAAGAATAAAATTGACTCAAGCGCCTGCTATGCAACTTCAACACCGTATATGCTAAGTTGTAGTAATCGGAATTAGATTTTAAAATGGGCGCAAATTTATTTCTCTGGCAACTAAGCATTAAAAACTGAGTCTTTAGATGTATATGAGACTATCTTTAGCAGAGGTCAAACCAGATTTCACAAGATAAATCCAACCCAAATAACATAATCCTTCCCTTAATGTCCCATAGGATGGTTCCCCAGATATCCGATTTCTGCACTTGGGTCTTCCAACAACTACTCCTTGTCAACATTGTCACCTGCAGGAGCCTCCACAGTTTCAATTGTTTTGCTTTCGGATGGAACATCTTCAGCAGGTTTAGCAGCTTCACGTTCAATAGATTCTGCAGGTTCAGCTGTGGAGGCTCCGGCTCCTTCTGATTCTCCAACAGCCTTCTTGATAGTTCCCACCTTAACATACTTGCTCATGAACTTGTATTCCCAATCCTGCAATGCCTCTAATTCGAAGGGACCAAGACCCGAAATATCCCCAGTTAAATCTTTTTCTTCAAAGGACATCTTTGCAAGAGCTCTGCTGGCGTCCTTCCCGGCAAATAGTGCATAAGGCCCACCGGGTCCATAGAACATTCTGCAAGAAAGGATTGATTGATGTAATAGCAACTTAGGAGTTTTGGTCAGGGACTGGGATAAAAGGGGGTGGGATGAGAGGGAAATCAGCCTTAAATCTTTCTCAAATCAATCAACATAGGTCACTTGATATAATCAATTCTCGACCCCATTAACACAGGTTACTTCGAGATATAATCAACTAAGCTATCCATTTATGTAGAGTATCATAAGTTCTTGCAAAAATCAGGATCAGGATCAGCTAGCATCTTCTGCACAACTTCTTCCAGAAATCACAAAAGGAACAGGAAAATTTTCAAGTTTCACCCAATATGCCATCATCTACAATGTAATATTTTAAAGGCATATTGTGTTTTAAGATAATAGCAGATGAATCTGTTAAAGACAATAGAGGTTACTTATCAAGCTACCATCCATCCGAAATACTTCCTGAAGTGAGATCCTATTGCCCTCCATGTTCATCACCTTCTGTGCATGAACATAAGCTGCAGGAACACAAGCTAACCAACACTAAGCAAAATGAATTTTGAGTAAGGCAATGCCCAACATATCAGGCAAAATGCTGCAAACATATAACAACAAGCACTCGCAGGATACATGTAGGAACATGTAGAAAGGGCATGAAGAAGCGGGAACAGTGAATACAGAAAACAATCAAAACACATAAGTTATTCCTGCTTTCAGCCGGGGAATGGATTCAAATACTAACCTTTTGATAGCAGGTGATTTAATTGAAAATGTAAAAAATTCAAAAATAAAAAATACAGTATTTGCAGCAATCCATTAGTGCAGTAACAGCATGTTCCTTAAAAAGTCCCAAACATCTAGTCCCACAAAATGAAACTTTTGAGTTGAAAAGAAAATATCTCATGCAAATAGTAGAGACAGTACTCTCGCATATGATCAACATTTTTTTATTCAAAGGTTAAAACTGACTGGTGATTAATTTGCAGATGACAGATGACAATACTGTTATAACATTTCAGGGAGAACAGGACTGAAAGGCATATGGAAGGTTTGGGCCTTTAATCAAATGGTAAAAAAAAATCAGTAGCAGGAAGTTTTTGGTAGAAAAACATGAAGCTCTAAAAAAACAAAGTAGAATACACCACATAGACCAAACTAAAACCCCCCAACCCCCCTGAAAGAAGGGCAGAAATTTGTATAAGAGAAAAAGGTGCAAGACTTCCACCCCTCCACCCCCCTGAAAAAAAAAAAGCTCTTTAATTGACAAATTAAAGCAGATTAGGGAACCCTGTTTTCCAGGAGACGTAAAAAAAGCTAAAGCTAATAGAAAAAAATTAAAAAAGGGACAAAAACAAAGAAGGTTCGCCTAAAAAAATAACTTCAAAGCAATAAACTTTGTGCGCAAAAGCTATAACCCGTACAAAAAAGATAAGCAAATCAAAGCCTTAGATTAACAGAAGCTGAAAATCCACTGAAAAAGGTTTTTTAAAAAATTGACTTTTAAACAAACGAAAGGGAAAAAAAAAAAAACAGCATGTTTACCTGCTCTGCGAAACATCATAGATCTGACCCTTAATAGCCATAAGGAGAGGCTTCTTGGGATCGGCGCCGTCGTATTGCTTGAGCTCGTCCTCTGTTATTTCGCCGAGCTGAACAGGAGGCGGGAGCGGCTGCATATACTCCTCGACAGACCTGGCTCTTTGCTGAGGCGGCGATTCAAAAAACCCAGACACCAAATGGTAGACAGCCAAAGCCAGAGCTAGAACTGTGAAAAACGTCGCAGGAGAGAGACCCGTGTAGGCTGTGATTGATTCCTTCAGAGTCTCCCATAGTTGCAGAGCCATGGTCCAAAACCCAATCAAAGAAAGAGAGAAAGAGAGAGAGAGGTTATGATTTTTATCTAATCAACTCGGGTTTTGGGTCGGCTACCAAATTACCAAAATATTTATTTGATTATAATTTTTAATTTATGATAATTCCCTTTAAAATAATTATTATTTATTTTTTTACATTCTTTAAATTTATAACATTACTTTAATCCGTAAATTCTTTATAAAATCATATAAATTCTCTCAATTTTCATATTTTATCTCCTACATATAAAAACAAAAAACTTAAACTAATAAAATTGAAGAAAATAATTGATTTATTTTATTAAAGTAAAATAAATTTAGGATATTAAAAAAAGATAAAATATTATATATTTAAATATTTTTAATTAATTAAAAGAATATCCTTGAGAGATGAATATTATATATTCAAATATTTTTATAGAAGAATTTTAACTTAAATTATAATTAAAAATAATTAGTTTTGGCGTGATTGGTAGGTGAACCATCTCAATTATCAAAAGTTGGTGGATGCAGAAACACATGCATGATAATAATATTAAATTTTCCAAATTTTTAATTAAATCATTAAAGTTATTTTTAAATTTCTACATTTAGTAAAAAATAATAATTTTTATTTATTTTGAATGATCCATTTTCTAATATAAAAAAATATCAAATGTCTTTAGATATTTAAAAAAGCTTAATACATAATCTTAACTAATTAATTAAATTTTAAAGACTAATTTAATAAATTGTCTTAGTTTTTTTTTTTTATCAAAAAGATAAAAAAAAGTTGAAGACTTGGGGATTTTTAATTATTGAATTAGACGAGTCTGATTAGGCGGCATTAATGCTGTCTTAATATATAATTAATGATGGATCAGTCAAGTTTTAGGACATAAATAAAGCCTAAACACAATTATTGTAATTTTCGTAAGAATAAAATAATTTATTATCCAGTGAATACGCATGGAAGAGTCATATTTATTTTATATTTAAATATTTATGTCTTAATCACATATATTTTTTTTCATAAATTTATATTTAAAAAATCAATTAACCTATTATTCTTTAGAATACATATTCTTTACCAGACCCTGGTCAAAGTGAGAAGAAGAAAAAGGCCACCCAAAAAGTGGATACGTACAGTGAGTGATATATATGGCGTAACAATACCACTCCCAATGTTGCAGACAATGGAAAAATGATAATTGATAGACCCTCTAAAGAAGGGGATGAAGAAGAACGTCTTTTATACATGTGTATGAGTATATATATATATATATGTGTGTGTGTGCGTGTGTGTGTGTGTGTGTGTGTGTGTGTGTGTGTGTCTATATATATATATATAAGTTGCCAAGTTTTTTTATTCTGCTTCTTACATCAATTCTGAAAATGAGGAGAACAAAGAAAAATAAGCTACCAGGATTCTCAATTGTGATTCCCAGATTCTACAACGTAATTAACTAAAGAGAGCAGCTCACCCCCTCAAAACTTCCAATACTCAGAGCGCCAGACAGCTTGCCTCATCTGCTTTCCACAGTCCTTCCTCGTACTTGTACCACCTCATCAGTCCTTCGTCGGTTTTAGTTCTTTGGCACATAATGCAATTGTCTTCCATACAAGTCAAGAATTCGCGTAACCTAGAAGCCTTCTCTAGAATAGTCTTATCAATCTCCTTGATAACTCGCTTTTGTGCAGGAGGCGGTTGGGACTCCACCAGAAGGCAGTGCGATATGTTAAGCACTTCAAGGTTTGGTAAGCCATCCAAGATTATGAGCAACGCGTCCCTATTCAGCATCGAGCATCGAAGGCTCAAAACCTTTAAGTTCGGAAGATATTCTGTCAGTGTGGTGGCAAAGTATTTATCAAATAGGCCCATCACCTTGAGTACACTGAAATTTTTGCAGTTATTGGCAATTTCCTCCATGATGTATGGCGGGTTTGCTATGCTAGGCATTGTCAGGGATTCGAGATCCGGCCACATGCGAACAGCCCTGCATATTCCAGTCTTCTTTATTCTGTTCCAAGCTGGCAAAACAAGGCGTCTGAGCCGAGGACACCTGCAGTAAAATAAACCAGGATTATTTCACAACCAAAGACTACAGCCTGCTCTAGATACTAAGTATAAAGAACTGGAACGAAAATCCAACAAAAACAAAGTAAAAGTTAGAACGAGCACATTATTCTAAATATTAAATTCAAGCAAAGTATTTTTGTGATTCCACCTAATCGAATGAGAAGAGAAATTCATCACCATGAAATTCAATATAAGAATGGAATTAATCAATTGTGAATTAATCTGAAGCAATTAAAATCAATGAATAGGATAGGAATTCAACCAAAAAGACTGCAAGTGTTTTCCTCGGGTAAAAAAGGTTTTCTATGTAGCATGTTGTTGATGATAATTAGTTGGAGGCTTGGAGTGATGTCCAATACTATAAAATAGAATCTTAGCACTAAATTCTAAATTACCTTTCTGCAGTGTAAGTCAACTGCTCATCGCTTACATATAAATTGAAATGGAAAATCAAGGTTAATATGCTTCCATGGCTGAGACTCAACGATATTTTCAACAACCGGGTCAATATCTCATCAGATTGGCCACCGACATAAACATATGGCTCCAAAGGGATTTTGATGAAATTAGATTTCAACATTGATAAATCAAGCGTTTTCCAAAGTATTGGATCACGACAGGCCAAACGCCACGAACTGCAAACATGAGCAATGCCTTTGGTTAGCTCAAAGATGTCAAATGACTGAAATATCTTCACCAAGATATCAGTGTCAAGGTCCTCCCATCTCCTCACAACGGAATCACCCTCTTCCATGTCAATTGCTTGGAAACGATTTTTCGGAAAGTTTCAAAGCATCAAAGAACCTACATATACACATGTAAAGACTCAATAAGAAAAGGTACAAACAAGAAATCTTTGATGACCACATTTAATTTATGCCATTAATAGTAAGCTGAACTTAAGAAAATTAAGAAATAATCCATGCATATTGTGGAACCAAACATAATCACAGATTTTAAGTGGTAGAGAAATCTAGAAGTACCAATTCAGGCCATATGACTGCAAAGTTAATTAATGCGACTTTTTAAAAAAAAAAAATTTACTTCGAAATAAGATAAATGCTTGAGACTGATTTAATGTAATAGATGCCTGATAAGTCAAGATATTGTTCCATTTCTTTCCCGTAATTTAGTGCCTGAAAGGCAGATCCAAATGTCAAACCCACTGCTGTTACTATGAGGGTAACAGGTGCAGGTTCCAGTAAATACAGAAGCTTCCACAGGGGTTGTGTTACTAGCTACCCACAGTTCCTCCAATTAAATATCTCAATTAGTCTTCCAATACAGGAAGATTAATGATTACAAAACAAATATGTGGCCAGAGATCTCATGCACTTTGGAGTTGGGTCAGCTTGAATAGCTTTCTATCTGAGCAACAAGCCTCCTTTCCACAATTTTTTTAATAACAAGTTAATTAATGCAACTATAACAAATAAATATGCGGCCAGAGATCTCATGCACTTTGGAGTTGGTCAGCTTGAATAGCTTTCTATCTGAGCAACAAGCCTCCTTTCGACAATTTTTTTTAATAACAAATTAATTAATGCAACTATAACAATCTTCCTTTAACACTCCGATTCTCGTAAAGATTTCTCTTCCACCCTACGGGCCTCCTCCCAAACTTTTCCATAACAGGGTTCCACGTCCTTATATTTTTGTAATCAACCCCCAAAGACGTACCTAGATACTTAATTGGCAACTCTACACTTTTGCATCCTATGACTTTTGCCAATCTAGCAGGATCACTCTTATCATCCAATTTCACCAATTCGGACTTACTTAAGTTATATTGAGGTCAGAAACTGCTTGAAAGCTCAGTCGGACACATCTAAGGTTGAGTAAGCTACTTGAATTACTAAAAAGTAATCAGCCACTCTCTGCGCTTAAGTTTTGCCATTTAAATGTTGTCAAAGTTGATTCTAACTATGAATAATAAAGAAATGAACTGTTTTATTAGGAGCATTTTGCAAATATAACACTTGAAAAACCTTCTTAAAGACGAACTCTCAAGGTTCAATATCAACATATTGAGAGGGATAAAGTTAGACAATCTTATTTCTTTCCCATCCATTCAAGTTCCTAATGGTTTGCACATACCAATTCCATGTAGTGCTCAATATATTCGAAAGAAGAAAAAGGATTCAATGAATTCTACCTTGTGGTTTCATTCTATCAAAATCCAGAGGTACATGATCCCTTTTTTATTAGAAACACTTCTGGCTTCCACAAGTTCTTGACACATATTTTACATAATGAGAATTCATTCATTTGTTTTTCAGTTTAGATCCACCAGGTGACCGAGCATATATATGCACTGAAACAATCTTTTTACTTCCTTTTTTTTTTTTTTTTTGACAAGAGAACCATTCCATGTACTAAATGAACACGTTCAACTATCAAGAAATGCATCCATCAACATAGGCCCAACCTAAATACTGGCTTACTACACCTGCTGCTCTCATTTCCTGCCTATGGATCAAAAAACCTACGTATTTCTGAAATATGCATTCATAGTGAAGAGTGCGGGTAGTAAAGACAATGACCCTCACAGAGGATACACTTGAGTTTAATCTCAAAAACACTCTTCAGCATATATACTTTAGCATTTAGGCTCGGATCAATTAAATGAATGTTTACTTCCCTAAAAGGAACACTTTTAACAGAGGGGACCCAGAATTCATGAACAAGTCACATTGCCTAACATGATTTTTCTAAAAAACCAAGAATGACCGCAGACAGTGAAAAGCATAAGCATACTCACATCAGTAAGATCAAGTACGAAACACGGATGTTATGTCATGAAGGAAAAAGAAAAACACTAGAGGGGGAAACCTCAACTTCTATTAATCCTACATCAAGTATGGATAAACCAGTATATGGATCATGGCAATACCAAAACAGAACATGCAGAAGAATCAGAGTAACATAGCAATGGCAGTGAAATAAAGAACCAAATAGTCATTTTCACCATCATCAAATGCGTTTTTAACATATTGAAATGAGCACAGACACAAAACAGGAAAGCAAAAGATCAGGATATACCCCCTGTTAGCCAAGAAGCTGAGAACCTCTTCCTTTGTTTTTTTGGCTTCCTTTAGTGCATTCCCCGCCCTGATCAGCGCCTTTCAGCCTGCGAAACCCTCTCTTTTAACTTCTTTGGTTTCTCGGAATTGGAACTCCGTTACTGCCGTGGCTGGCTTTTTGGACTCTCCTTTCTCCACCCCCAGCCCTCTGCACTCAATTTCCCAGCTTCCCGAAACCTTTCTTATCTTTCTCTCTCTTTTCCCCTCTGCTATCTATCCTCTCTCAAATCAACCCTCAAACGCCTCAGAATGGTTCCCTATAACAGAAGCTCCCTTACCTTTAGTTGCTACACTCTTGAGACCCTATCTCCCCCTCTTTTGAAAGCTTCTTCTCACTCCCGTTTCCCTCTTATTTTGGTCAGAAAAATTCATCCTCCTTCCCCCATTCAAATTCTCCGTTCTCCTGCGAAAAGCGTATTATTTATTCGCCTTCCTCACCTCTCTGCTATCGATTCTCCGTCCACCAGTCCCTGCTCGGTTACCCTTTATTTGTAGGGCGAGTATTCCAACCCCCTCGAGCTGCGTTCTTGACTTCTCGATCTGGTTCGCCCCCTTTCTTCTTCTAACTCGATCCTGCTTCTTGAGCTCTGGATCAAGCCTCTGGAGCTTCCTGCTTTTCTGCCTCGAGTTCTGCCTGGCGCTTCATTTCTTGCCTCTCCACGATTTCCATTCTGCTTCAACTTCCAGTTTTTGGGTTTGAGAATCGAAGGGAAACAGTAGGCTTCCTTTCCCCTGATGCAGGTCAGCTGTACATGGAGATATTTGGGGTAACAGATCTGTTGTTACAAGCAGATTTATTTCTTGCTTTACATATTATTTAATGGCAATATAATAAATTGGTACATGTATTATTTAAAAGTATTTAACTCAAAAATCTTTCATATTTTTATGCGATTTTTTGTTTTAAATTAATTTAATCTTAAATTATTAATGCATTAATAATATTATTAGTAAAATTATTACGAATATTTATTTCTTACTTTACATATTTTTTAATGGTAATATAATAAATTAGTGCATGTACTATTTAAAAAAATTTAAATTCAATATACTTTTTAAAAAAATATGTAATTTATAATCGCTAATCTACATTAATATTATTAGTGAAATTTCTATTTAAATTTATTTCTTATTTTACATATTTTTTAATGGTAATATAGTAAAATGATACGTATACTCTTTAAAAATATTTAAATTTATTTTTATTTAATATACTTTGAAATTTTAATTTAATCTCTACTTATTAATGCACATTAATGTTATTAATAAAATTGTTACGCAAATTTATTTTTTGCTCTGCATATTTTTTAACGGCAACATAGTAAATTGGTACATGTACCATTTAAAAATATTTAAATTTTTTGTATACAATCTACTTTAAAAAATTAATTTAATCTCTAATTATTAATACACATTAATTAATATTACTATTAATAAAATTGCTGCACAAATTTATTTATTGCTTACATATTTTTTATAGCAATATAGTAAATTGGTACATGCACTATTTGAAAACGTTTAAATTAATTTTTTATATTTTTATTCAATATATTTTTTAAAAATTAATTTGGTCCCTAATGGTTAATATACATATATATTAATATTATTAGTGAAATTGCTGCAAATATTTATTTATTGCTTCACATATTTTTTAATGGCAGTATAATAAATTGGTACATATATTATTTTAAAATATTTTGTTGTATTTTTATTCAATATACTTTAAAAAAAATTAATTTACTCTCCAATTGTTAATCCACGTTAATGCTAGTAACGAAATTGCTAGGTAAATCTAGATTATATACGAGTTATTAAAATTAATTTAACTCAATTTATAATGCGATCGTTGTCGGAATCATATACGGATGAAGTATCATGCAATACGTAACACGTAAATTTTAGTTAATTTAAAATTATATGTCTATTTTAAACACGCGTAACATTTTTACTAATAATAATATTGTATTTATGAATTAAGTACTTAATAGAAATATTTTAAAGATATAAAAACTAAAATTATGAAGAATAATTAAATATTTTAAAATTGTGTAGTGAAATTAGAGAGTACGTAGAAATTAAAGATGAGTAGTTGTTGAGTTTTGTTCGGTCCAAGTTTAATTTAATTCCAACCAACTCTCGGCCTGCCTTTTCTTGTAACCTTCGTATGGAAGCCCAATAAAATATGAACTGATCGTCAATTATACGAACCAGACTAATAAATGATTAGATGAGAAAGACAACCATGTCCTTGATGACATGAGTGACGGACAATTTTTTATATATTACGCTTTTTTTTTTTGTTAATTACAAAAAAAGATGCAGTTATCTTTTCAATCACAATTTTTAGTTTCTTCATCCAAATTCTCCGTCTTCGACGTATAAAAAGGAAAAAAAAAAAAAAAAAAAAAAAAGATCATGAGGACGCATGGATTTTTGCTTCTGGTTCTGCTGATCTTTACGGCTTTGTTAAGAATGGCAGATCTTTCATGCTGTCGGCAGGAAGCTGATGAGGAGACAGAGTGGAGAGAAAGAAAAGGTTTTGGGCTCTGGTATTTGCGGCTTGTGTCCTATATCGTGCCGGAGAAGAAGAAGAAGAAGAAGAGCAACCCACTAATGCACGATGTTTCTCATCAGCTTGTCCCCGGGGGACCAAACCCACTTCACAATTGATTCTACTCTTCTCAGCAGATGTTTCCTTTTCTTTTCTCGAGCCAAATTATATAGTTTAGTCTAGTTTGTTGACCTGTTGTTTTTCACGTGAATAAAAAAAATTGTACAGAAGAGCAATAAATTCAGAGAATCTGTACACAGAATCGATAACTAGAATTATCACGAGTAAGTTGATTAAATTGCACTGATGGTTCATTACATTTTTGGGTTTGTAGATCACTGTGTATCCGTAGTCCATCAGTCTATTCAGTTGCAGAAAATCGTTTGAATTCCCCCCAGAAATTAAACAGCAAGGGAAAACCACGAAGAAAATGGAGTCGTCTCTGGCGTTAGATCTGGAGTCATTAAGCACGCATGAATTGACGAATACTTACACAGACATCAACAGAAAAGATTTTAAAATAACACGAGTAGATAACGATGTTTGATAAACCATTTAGGTCGAACGGTAGAAGATGAAGTAAGTTGTAAAGAATTGGAAGAAGGCAGATCTGAAAGACGAACTGGGTTTGTCTTCTTCATGTTAGTTTAATGGGGAGGAGAGGAGAGGGGAGGCTGACAACACCCAATTTGGCTTCTCCTGAAAAGTCCACATTTTATTTTTCCTCGTAATCTTCACCTTTCTCTTTTCCACGATGCTCGAGCATTTTGTAATCTTGTCTTTTACGACGGAAACAAGAAATATGTCACCCCGTCAGTCCAATTTACATAATTTTTTACCAGTCAAATCAATTTTTACTGTTTAATCATTAAAATTAGAACTAGATGAAATGAAAACCTAATGTTTGAACCCAATTTTTTTTTTTTTTTTTTTTTATATAATTGATTTGCGATGATATATATATATAGATATAGCTGCACATGGTACAAATGTCAACATAATTGTATTAAAATACTCATAATAAATATAATGGTCAGGTCATGCAAATTTAGTTTGAAAAAACTTGTATTAGTTAATTAAAGTTATTGGGTTTTCCTTAATTAATTAATATTGCGTTTCTTTGTTTTCTTTTTTTTTTTTTTAATTTCTTGATAGATTAAATAATACTTTTAGTGTGAAAATTCATAAATTATTGGGTTTTTAGTAAATTTCTTGGTCTTTTGCTTGACCAAAAATATTCTTTCCTTGATAATTATGGATTTCATTATCCAATAATATGCATGCATGTATGCATCGTACTGTCGTCTTAAAAGCTCGAAAGAAACTCAAGTGGTTTGAAATTAACAAGTTATTTGAAGGGGGATCCTGTAACATGCAGCTTAAGATCATTAAATTAAATTAGAGTAGAGGAGCTTCTTTCCCCTGAAAACGACTTCAATGGAAGTCAACTTTCGACATTATATTAATATCCAGATTAATTAAGAGATAAACTGTAATACTCACGTATAATAAAACCCACTAATACACTAAGAGTTCTACGTCCGGTTCGAATTTCCTTCCACCCTCGTTGCTGGGTTGGTCTAATTAGTCTCGCCTCCTGCTGATCTGCAATTATCATGAGAAGTAAGCAGTTCGCGATTGTTTTCCTCTTAATGAAAATTAGTTTGGTGATATTTCTGGTTGTGGTCAACCAAGAAAGCAGTCGGCAGGGACATGTCCGCGAGGCAGACGAGGAAGAAGTATTGAGAAAGAAATATTCTCCCATGTTCTTAAAAAGCTTGTCTGCCATCGCTACTATGAGCTCTGCCGAGAAGAAGATGATCGGGCCTCTGCATGTGGTCTCACGGCGGTTTGTTCCTGGTGGACCAAACCGACTTCATAATTGATTGAAACTACAAAACGCCAACCTAGCCCTTTTGTTTTTGTCTTTTAAGGTATTTAGATACATATATATATATATATATATGCATGTATGATATGGTGTTGCAGGTGAAAGCTTGTTTTCCCATGTGTGTTTGATTATTAATTTTACATGCTTTAGTTTTCTTTTTTTCATATTCCGACTGTTAAAAAGGTGATGACCTTCGGTCGGTGCACAGAATAGCATAACGCAGGTCGCGGAGCCCCATAAGAGGTTCACGTGTACGCATATATATATATATATAGGTTTATGTAAACGATGTGTGGTGGTGTATGTATATCGTTCTTCTTTTCGAGAGAGAGATATATATATATATATATTTTCTGTATCTAATAATTGAAGAAAGAAGAATTTAGAGAAAATGGCCACTGTCGTGATTTTCTTCTTCTCTCTTTCTCAACCATCTTTGTTCGTTAAAAATTTATATCTAATTTTTATACTATATGATATTTTTAATATATAAAATTTATTTTATTGTTAATATGAGTGAAAGATTCGTCACTCATTCATTTCAAGTGAGCTACGTTAAATCAATCATTTAAATAATAATAATAATAATTGATAAGATTATTTTAATAATCATATATACACATATATATATATATACACACACACAGTAGAATTTGATGATCTCAGATTTTATATAATTTAAAGTTTATTGATTAAATAATTTCTGTAACACAAAAAAATGGCAATAATTCATACATATATAATTTTCAAATTGGACTAATAAAAAAAATATATTACGTTTATTTAAATGTTTACTCGGTGACCACGCGCCCGCACTGCCCAAATTCACCAGCTGGGCCTTCATTAGCCCGGTTTGGGAGAAATGGCATGATTTGTAAATATCAAACAATTGGAGGGTAAATTTCGATGAAAGCAGACTCCGAATCTAAGCGGCATTACCCATCGGTACAGCACTAGGAGAAAATCACATGGTCCCGATATCTAGCACAATTCCATCTGCGCCGTTAATTAAGGATTCAGTCAAACTACAGAAGATAACATCCGAACCACCCGTCACTTTTTGATTGGTTGGCTTTTAACGCTACGTGGTGCTTTTTTTTCACTGGATCTGCGCCTTTTGACTCACTTCAAAAGTGGAATCCCCGTTTCCAGAATATTACGAGCTTCTTTGTTGGAAAACAGAATCCTCTGCGAGCGTAATTTGTAAAACAAAATATATAATCACGCTTCGAAGATGTTGTACGTCGGCAGACCAGGGATGGCTTACCTTCGATAAGTACAATAAGACAAAACATGTTGTGCTGTCCGTAGGATCGACTTGGTTGTACAAGATTCTCTCACAGTTTGTTGTAGGGACAGGTTTAGCGTATCACACCAATTGCAACACAGGGAGTTTGGCCACACGTGGTCTATGAGGAACCCTTTTGCCTGAATGCTCCATCTTTGAGGGTCTTGACTCGCGACGAAAGGAGCAAACGGCAGAGAGAGAGAGAGATAGAGAGAAGACGAAGGAGAGTTGGGTTTTGATAGCTCAACGCAGTCATCTTTTCCGGCGAAACTGGAGATTGCGGTGAATGGACGACAAGAAGTCCGATGAGTCGCTACCGGCCGGCTGGAGAGTGGAGATGAGAACGAAGAAGAATGGTAAAAGGGACAAGGTAATTATTAGTCAAACCCTTCCTCGTTTTATCTTTTCTTAGTTTCTTTTCAAGCTTGTGATTCATGGGTGATTTATTTCTTTTCTTTTCACGGATATAGTTTCAGGAGGTAAGATCTTCAATTTACGTTGATGGTCTGTTCGTGATTTTCACTTTTGGAAATAAATTTGCCATCCTAATTGTTTTTAGTTTTCTTTTAATTGTAAGGTTACTGGTCGAGTTTAGCTCGTGTTTTACCGTTGATTGAGGGTTTCCGTTATTTACTAGATGTGGTAAAAAGATACTTATTTCCTGGTTAAGGAAAGTACCTCTGTGAATTTAAGACTCTAAGATAAGTTTTTGTTGAAGATGTCATGTTTGATTGTAGAGCATTTAGTAACTGTTTGCTCAAAGAATGAAACTTTAAGCTGCATGCCAATCAGGCTTGCACGAGTGAGAGGAAAATTATGGATTGCATGTGGTATTTAGTTCTGGATGGTGAATTCTTGAACCTTTCTGAAAGTTCCAATTGGGGCAGATTTTGGCTCTGACAGAAAATGATATATAGGAAGTGGAAAGAAGATTACTTGGGATGCTGTCAAAAGGTTTGCATGCTATGGCGATTGTGACCTTGATGAGATGGAATGTAGGATATTATCTAGAGATTAGCTAATTGGGGGTGGTAAGCCTTGTCTCGCCATTGTAATGCTTCCACTTTCTCATTCTGCTGAAGGTTGTTCCTGGAACAGACCACAAGATGTGGAGGAAAATTTAGAGATATGGCCGTGAATTCCTTTTGTTTCAACTCTCCTGAGATGGCTAGGAAGTAGTGCTGTGATACGCTTAAACTTTCAATATTCCTAATGATGCGTCCAGCTGTAACTATTTCGTCAATTTTGTCTGATTAGTTGTGAATATTCTGATAGAAGAAAATATCAATGGCCCTACCAGTTCTAGGTCATCTTTCGGCAAGCTAATTGAGTTCATAGTTCCTGTCGATGATTGGGTTCACTGCAGCCTTACTTTCCTCCTCTTGGCACTTTGATTATTCTTGAAGGTAGGAGTGTCTTGCTATCGTTATGTTGGCTACTCTAAATCCGGGACAACAGCCCAGGCAAGGAATCTGGGAAATTGTCTGTTCAAATAACTGCTTTTTTTTTTTTTTTGCTTTGATCTTATGTATGTTTCCGATGTTTTATCAAATTATATTGATCTATAAAATAAAGGTTTGGTTAATGTCTAATCAATCCAGGTTGTAGTTGAAAAAAGTGCTGCTGAAGGGTTACCAGCGGGATGGATCAAGGAAATCAAAGTAACCAAGAAAGGTCGTAAAGTTAGACGAGACCCGGTATTTATCTTTTATGCCCTCCTTTTTTTAGGTATTTAAACTACTGGGTTTTTGTTATTTAAACATTAAAGTTTGAGTTTTTTTGTTATTTATTTTTTATATTTGGCCTTGAAAAAAAATTTTTGTTCTCTAAATACTATCAAATATGCAGTATTACTCTGATCCAATAAGTGGATATGTATTCCGTTCGATGAGGGATGCGCTACGCTATGTCCAAACAGGGGAGCCTGGAAAGAAGGCATTCAAGCCTAGGGAAAAAGGGGACAATGATGAAGACTTGGAAGATGATAAAAGCTGTGTAAGTCCAGTTATGTTTGGATTATCAGTTTATATAAATTTACTTTGTTTTTCTCTCTACTTTTGACTTTAAAAAAAAATTTGTTTTTCTCTCTTTGATCAGTTAAACTCTAGGTTGGATTGATGCAAGATTATACTGGATAGTTGTGAATGCATGTACCAGGTGGCAAAATTTTTTATTGTCTTGCAGTAATGACGTGTGAGTTACATGTTATACACCGTCAAAACTCTTTATATTTTACAAACACAGTTGTCTCTTACATTGTAATGAAGATGCTACTCCCTCAAAATGAACATACTCATGCATGTGCATACACATGTGAGTCTATAGAATTGTAGTTAGTAAGAAAGTGTTTGGCTTAGCTTACTTTTTATTCAAGGGAATCTTACAAGCTCCTTAAAAAAAGAGAACTTCAGTATTTCTTACCTGTTTGGAATGAGATGAAGAACCATAGATTAGATAGCTTATAAACTACTCTTAAACTTGAATGTTAAATTAAATAACAAGACATAATAAGCACAGCCAAAGAGGTTACCTTGTTTGTTAAATGAGCTTATACAACTTTAGATTTATGAATAATTTATTAGCCCTTCTATTTACACCCACTTAATGGGCCTAATTTGGAGTTAGGGGATTTGATCACCAAACCATGCTCGTAGTATATTGGTTTTTAATTAGGAATTTTTTCTGTAGTTTGGCGGAAACTACTACTATTTCAGAGACTTCAGCTTTTTGATACACACCAAACTGGCAAAAAAAAAAACTACTTAGTCTTCTGTTTTGGTGATTTGGTGTTACAATTGCATGTTTTGTTTGACCTGTTAATGTCTAAAGTAAATATATTCGTAGAAGCGGCTGTGAACTTCAGCAAGGCTTCTAACCTTTTCGAGCTATATTTGGAACAAATGAAAGCCCCTTATAAAATGAAAAATCTTGACCTCTATGACAATTCATCTCCTATTCATGGTTATTGCTTGGGGTAGCATCTGGAATTCTTTCTCTTTTCATGAATATTTTCTATGAAAAAAGCTATTTGAGAGAAATTGTTCTGATTAAAATTATCAATTGCCCACTTTTACTTTCGCCACTAATTTTCTCCCCCATCCATCCAGTCTCCTGCTGAAGCTGATGAACAGAAGTTGGAAACCGGAGAACCAAGTGGAGAGACAATGGAGGACTTAAAAGTCAATGGGATGGTACCAGATGAACAGGATCATCATTCTGCTAGTACAAAAGAATGTTCATCTCTCCTGGAAGATGCTTCAGATCAATGTAAATGAGATTCTGTTGCAGAAATATAGTTTTTGTTATACCTGTACCATTTATTTTTTTTTTAAATATAGTTTATCTTGTCTGCATATTTCTTTATCCAGAAAAGGGAAGCAGGTTTATCTGAGTTCTACTTTGTTGTGGACTGTCATTATTTCTTACAACACCTCTGAGTTCTTACCCAATTACATCTGCAGGTAGGGTGAGTGCCCAATTAAATAGCTCAAGCTTGCCAGAAACTAAGCAGCCACCACAGACACAAGATCCTAGTGAAAGCAAACCTGTACCTTGTACTTCAGCTGAAGTTGTCTCAGATCAGCAGACATTAGACAGTCAAATGATACAGGATGAAGTCAAGAAGACCCAGCACAGGTCGAAAAGGAAAAAAGAGCTTAATGTACCTCGACGAGCTTCAAAACGTCTTGCTGGAATTGCACTTGAGCCAACACCAGAACTTAAGACACCAACTAGAGCCCGTCGAACTGCCATTCAACAGTCCAGCAAGGCAATAGTCAGTGAAGGTCAGGATCCTTCACCTGGTGATCAAGTTCAAGAGGCATCGGCATGTCTTGATAAGGTAGAATCTGAGCCAAAAGCAAACTGTGCCTTTGAGTCTCCTATACTTGTAGAAATTTCCCTGGAGTCAAATAAAAGCCAGCATCCTTCCGAGCATTCGGGTGTTTCAAATGGAGACTCCGGAGTGGTAGTAGCAATAGGGAATGAAGGTGATAAGAGGCAAGACTGCACGGCCATTTGTCCTGTGCAGAATGTAGCTGTTACTGGAGCATCGTCCCAGAAGTCCAGTAATAATGAGATTTCAGGACCTAGCAATAATGATGGTAATGCAATGTCAGGACTTACCGATATTGATGCTAACGAGATGTCAAGACCTTCTACTGACTTGCCTCTTGCAGACTTGTGGACCGACCCATGCATAGCATTTGCAATAAAAACTCTGACTGGAATAACTTTTGACCCTCCGAGGAGTTCAGAAATGTCATCAGAATCAAATAATAGATCATATCCTTCCCAAGACTTGTCTAACTTGGAAGGGCATGGCGGAAATGAAGAGACAGAAAACAAGACTAACAAAAAGCAAGCCGGTCTCATTGTGCCTCAAGGTGACAAATCTGTACCAGGACATTCTGAGATTGCTGAACATGACAAAAACACTTTTGAGAAGCAAGGATTTCCTTTTGATCTGCCTTATGCAGATATATGGAGAGACCCATGTATTGAATTTGCCATAAAAACACTAACTGGTGCAATTCCAGTTGGGTATGAAATGGACAACCAGGATTACTTTCAGCAGCCAATAAGTTCATCTCAAACCCAGGCCAGCAGTGGATTGCCATTGCATGATGTTAACATCGATAACTTTTGCCAAACGGACTTCTTATGCCAGCAATACGACATGACAGAGAAGCCAGTATCTGCATTTGCAGGGAATGTGAGCTTAGGGAATCAAAGTGGAGCTCGACTGCACCAGCGCAGTGAAGAGAGACGCAGGGAATTCTCAAGATAGGCTATCCACTTGAAGTGAGTGACATAAAATTGTACATTGTGGATAACTTGATAGAGAACAACAGTGTTAATTAACCCTGTAATCTTGGATAGTGGTTTGGTATTTAGTTAATTTACTGAGAAGTGTAGAATCAATGAGTTCACATATGGGTTGCCTTAGATATTACATATCATCACCTTCTTCGGAGATGACTTCTTTTGTAGTATCTCTAATTGGGCCTGGTTCTGATAACCAGTCGTCTAATTGTCTGTAATTATTGGTGAGCTTACGAAAAATGAAGGAGAAGATGGATAGTGCCGGCGTTTAATGCTCAGGTGTTAATTTCATATTTGTTTTTATTACTGAGGAGTTAGTAGTCTTGATGGTACATGTTTAAAGATTAGCTGGGCTTTTAACTAAGTGTTCCGAACCAAGGTCGACAATGGAGTATACTAATTTCATATAATACTTTATATGATTTTATTTTTAACCTTATTTACAAAAAAGAAAAAGAATCAAGAAGCAGTATACTAATAAACAAAATAATCTATCTGCATAGGAAGAATTAAATTCTCTTTTTACGCAGAGAGAGGTGTTAATTATGCTTCATCTTCACAGTGTACATCACCATTAGTGTGATTCTAATAAATACACTCAAGATTCGCAAACCCTCTAGCCATCCTAAGCTTGCCACTCCCACCAACAACGGCAAACTCCCTTTCAATCTCTGTCACCGGATTCCGGGAAACCACGCTGATGGAGTTGCCACTGAACTCCCCGGCCGTGAACCCAAAATCGAGATAAGCCACCAGCATCAATTCCCTCTTCCCCGCTGAAACATACATACCTCTGCAGTTTCCGATCACCTTGGACGTCGCCTCCGGCCCCTCAGTCAGTGGATCGTCCACCACCCACACCGTGCCAAACGGCGTGCTCGCCGTATCTTTTTTCGGACTGGGTTACCTTGATGACACTGGGGTTTTCTCCGCCGGGAGTGTTGTGCAAGAAGCAGTGGAGAGTAGTCTCTTTGTCTTCGGCCATTAATGCCCGCCTGAGCTGCGGTTCTAGCAGTTTGAATATTAATGTTGGTAATGGTGTAGCAAGCGGCAGAAGGAGCTAGCGATTCTGACAATGCAGGCCACTGCCGACCAGAGCAGAAAACAGGTAGCGTGCTTCAGTTTCATCCCTGTGTGTGATTATTATCAACTAATAATAACCTTACTGCAGTCGTCTTCCTTAATCAGCAGAGCCTTTTATAGAGTTCCCACCAAAAAGGAAACAACGCGTTATTATTATTATCACCCTTTTTAATTAGTATTGTTTACCTTTCTTGCTTTGGCGAGAGATTATTTCCTTTTTTAATTATAAAACCACTACTAACTATTTTTGTACAATACGAACCCCAACCTCATCTGCGTCCGCCTGCCTGTCTCCTCTGCTTCTCTCGCAGGCTCCTTACGCAGCATTTCAGACTCTCATTTTCCGGAAACAGGGGAGATGCAGATTCAGTTGAAGTGTAGCTGTGGAGAAGACGAATGCCCAGAATGGGCAATCGTGGAATTGCAAGGGGAGGTTGAGATCCAATCTTCATTTCAAACTTGTCTCAAAAACCTCCATATTGGAGTCCTTTGCCGTCCTTCTTCACAGGTTCTTCTTCTCTTCCTTCAATTTTACCTTTTTCCTTTTCGATATAATCTTCTGTTTCTTTACCCTATTGACACTGCCGCTACGGATTTCTCTTACCGCACAGGAAACTTACACATTCACCATCGGATACCACGAACTGACGGGGTCAAAAGTGAAGATGAAGAAACCAGTCTTGGTGCTCAAGAAAATCAAACGTATGGATGTGGAAGGAACCGGGGATGGTAATTCTTCAGGAGTTGAATTGGAAGTTGTTGGAGTTATTCGGCATAAGATTTTGTTCAAGTCCAGACCAAAAGCCCTAATTTCCGGTATGCCCTATTTGGCTATTTCTAAGATTTCAGTTTTAAGCATATATTAAATGCTGCATGAAGATGGTTTTGGTTTTCGTGTGTTTGTTGAAGTTTCCAGGATCGCAGGCAGTAGCCAAGGATAGAATCAATGCTGTGCGAAGATGGTGTTAAAGGGATTGATTTCCTGTATTGTTTATCTGGGTTTATATTTTGCTGCTAAGTTGGGGTATCTGTAAAAAGAAAAGCTTCAATTCTGCCTCATAAATGGGATATGATAGGGTGGTAATCCAGACAAAAAGATTATGTTGCAATTAAACTTCAGAATTAAAAATGAACTGGAAATTGTTTAAAACAATGAAACCAAATCAGAACACTTGATACTTGGATGATATTTTTTACTCAATTCAATAATATAAGCATATTGATCACTGTGTGTACTGATTAAGAGGACTATTTAGGGTTTTAGTATCAAGCTTTCTCACTGGATGCCATAATTTATAGCAGAGTTTATTACCATTTGAGTTTGTTCTACTTATCCTGTGTTTTAACTCAATTTAGTTTTGTTCAAGGGGTGATTATTAGCTCAATTTTTGCTTTTCAAAAATACTTTTGCAGCTAAACTTTTTACATTAAATAATTTTGATTAAAAATATTTTTAGTGAAATTAGCTATTTAAGAGTGTTTTTTTAAAATTTAAAATACAAATAACAATCTTAATTCACACTTCCACTTCAACCGAGCCTCTTCTATGGAGAAATAGCTGAAAAATAATATAAAAAGAATTAAATTAGACTTCAAACGAAATTGTTCTCTATTATCCTCTAAATTTCTGTGAGCTGAGACATTTCAGACTCGTGCTCTCTTTCAACCTTTTTTTACAATCCTGAAAGCAAAATACCATCAAGTCACTTGCGGAAACCTGAGGTGTTTTCAATTGTACATCGCCAATTCACATAAACTGTAAGGTAAAAACTCTATTACCAGTCAAAGAGGAGAGAAGCTTAAAGGGGGTAGACAAAAATTGATTTCAATTTTAATCATATGAAAATATGAGGCAAAACCCTGGTTTATTTACAGAAGCTACAATCACAGGGCAAAACAACAGCAATTCAGTAGTGTTTCTTTAAGTGATGGGGCCTGTTACGCCTGCACGGACTCTCAACATTTCAGTTCTACTGCTTCTCTCCATCACCTCCACCAGCCACTCTACACTCTCTTTTATCCCCATCCTGCAATATGAAAAAATTGCATGCTTATATACGTACCTTTCCTCGTTTGCTACTCTTCAAGTGATATGAAGATTGACCTAAAAGGTAACTTCGAGCCAAATCAATATGTGTAAATCATCTACATACCCTTCGTGTGCTGAAACAGCTTCAAACACGTAAATCCTTTCATCCAACTTCTTAAGGTCTAGATATCGGGCCAGTTCATCAGCTGATGCAGCTTCAGTGAGATCCTGTCATTAAATGAAAGTCAATTTAAGTGAATATCATACTCAACAGGAGGGAGATGTGCTAATGTCATGAGCGACATTGAGAAACAGGGAGATTCAAGCCAACAATTGAATCCTCAAGTTGCACCATCAAAATTAATGAACACTCATAAAGCTAGAAGTTTGGTAGTTCTTTCTACCCACAGAAAACAAAGATAGAAATTTAGTACCACTTGATTTAGAGGACTGAATAAACACAAAAAAGTCCAGATCAATATTTGGTGCTTAATGATCATCAGAAAAGAAAATAATAATAATAAGAAGAATAAGGAACAGCTTTGTTCCTATATTTTGGTGAACTAATTTGTTCCAACTTTGTTACAAAACTTAAAAAATTTTCCTGTACTAACACACCCGTCCAACTTTCTAATTTTCCTAAATTACTATTTACCATCTATCCAAGAACTTAGCTTCTCTCTCTCTCTCTCCTTTTCTTTTTCCAAAATGTTCTTCAACATTCTAAGATTATCCCTCCTTGAAGTAGGTGGTTTCCTAAAATTATTCATAATCATTTTGGTTGAGTTATTTTTATTTTCTTAGAAGGATGGCTGGTAACATTCTAATTTTTTTCAAGGGTTACTTTATTATTTTTGTTAATGAGTTATTTATTTATAGTAATGAATTTGATTTTTTCTTAACAAGGATGGTAACTTAGTCATGCTTTTTGACCAAAGTAGAAAACAGCCCCTATGGGAGGAGCTTATGGAAAAACTTCATGCAACTCAGTCACATTGTTGAGAATTGTTCTGATTGGGTTATTGGCAGAGGCAATAAAGTTCTGGCAAAAAGTGTGGTTTGAAAATACCAACTTTCAAACCCGTTTTTCCTGTATTTTTGCTATTGCAAGAGATAAACACATGCTGGTTGAGAGCGCCTTCGAAGGAAATCTATCTTTACCGGGAATGTGGTTATTACTCGCAATTTACAAGACTGGGAAGCAGAGGAATACATGGAATTAAATCAGATTCTTTGCACTATTCATTTGAGTAACAGAGATGATAGACTCAACTGAAAACTGAACAAAAAAGGTACTTTTTCTGTCACTTCTATACTTAAGCACCTGGAGAATTTCTCTGCTGAAAACCAAATTATATTCCCCCATAAAATGATCTGGAAGACGCATGCTCCACCCAGAATTTCCTTCTTTGCTTGGGAAGCAACCAGGGAACACATTTTGACTTTGGACAATCTAATGAAGAGGGGTTTCCACTTGGTTAATAGATGTTCATTATGCAAAGCCAGTCCAGAAACATGCAGATGCTTATTACTATGGTGTCCTATCACATACGGCCTTTGGAATGATATTTTCAGCCTCATGGGGATTCAATGGGTAATTGCTGGTTCTGTGAAAGCTGAACTCCTTGCTTGGGAGAGTATTGCTGCTAAAAACAAACATTACAGACTAATACCACTAACAATTTTCTGGGTTGTCTGGAAAGAAAGAGACAACAGAATTTTTGAGGGTCTTGAAGAGAATTTTGCCAACATCAAGGATAAATCGTTACACCTCTTTGGTTCAATTATCTTAGGGCACAACCTTAATTGTTTGGATGATTTTGGTGCTACTGTAAATATTCTTACTGATATGTAAATTTCTCATTTTGTACATGGTAGCCCCCTTGGCGCCTACATCTATACACTCTACACTTTTCTTTCAAAAAAAAGAAAACTTAGTCATGCTTTTATCTTCCATCCAAAATATAATCGTTTAAATATTTTGATTACACACAATAGCTAGGTTTAATATTTGAGTAGTTTTTTTTTTTGAAGTATATACTAGAAAGCACTAAGGGGTGCAATCTATGTACAAAGAAATTTACAAATCAATCAACACATCAATAAGGTCCTCGAAATCCTCGTTGTCATAAAGTGGTCGGTTCCATATAAAAAAACTCAATGCCTAGAATTAAATGTCCTTAAACATATCAAAAATTAGATTCACTACCCCTGAAAGCTCTCCGTTCTCTCTCCTTCCAAATATCCCAGGAAGTGGCTCATTGAATTAGCTCTACAAACTGCTAGTCACTCTTAATATTTGAATACTTTGATAAGAAATAATTACCAATTAATATAAAATAATAGTAATTTTTTATTTCAAAAAATAATACTAATTTTTGTAAATAAATTATATAAAATTGTTAAATGTAATATATATATATATATATATTCCCACATAGTATTTCTTATTCTTAATAAGTTAAAAAAAAAAAATTAAACATGAGAAGAATGTAAAATGCATTTCAGAAATCACGCATATTGTGCATGGGTTACCAAACATTTAAGACAACGAAGTAGTTCAGACCAATCCTATAAACACCAAACAACCACTTAATCTCCTCTTGTATTACACTGTGCTATTTAGGTCTATTTTGTCATGTTCCTCAATTTCACCAAATACTACCAAAAGAACAAGGAAAACAATAACCAAGGAAAATATGAAGCATTAAAGAAACAGAAAAATGAAGAAAATAAACTATCTCAGTCTCACAGAACATAACTAGAAATTTGGAATTAAGATTGTCAACCATACATTGCCAGAAGAGATAACAATCATGCCCACCTGCTTGTTAGCTAATATCAAAAGAGGGGCTCCTTTCAGATCCTCATGCCGCAGAACCTTTTCTGGTATGAAAATTGAAGGTATTGTTATTGTCAAATTTCAACTTGACAATTAAAATCTGCAGTTAAATCAAAGCACTCAATATTTTTGAATTAAATGACTGAGTTCACTGACCAAGTGCAGATTTGGAGTCTTCAAATCTTGAGGGGCAAGCAGCATCAATGACGTATATTACAGCATGTGCTTCTTCATAATATTTCTCCCAAATTGAGCGCAATCCAGGCTGGTAAAACAAAAGAGTTACACTAGCAACTCAATTTCAAGCATCTAAAAGTTTCGAGTAACACATAAATGTGGCATTCAGAACGTAGCATCTCAAATTTGGTCCAAAGATCATCACGCAATCATCACAACATCAAAGTTACATTTTTGGATTAACTTGCTACAGATAAACCAATGATCCCCGCACTGACGCACCAAAAGAGAATACAAGGGTTAACATTCCCAGCATTAGATTTTCTTCTGGTTGAGCAAATAATAAGGTATTAAATTAAGTTAGACAAAGCTATCAACTAAAAGACAAGAATCCATCTCATAGGAGTGGTTACAAAGGTCCTGGATATCCATAGTTTTGGCAGTAGGTGACCTGTAGCTGTTCTTAGCATCTTTCTAACTTTCTTAGTGTTATTAACTTCAAGGAATACTTCTCAATTTTATATCAATGACTACTCTAGAACAAAGAATATTACATATTATCAAGAACAGAAGAAAAGCAAAGTTGCAACCCTTAAAGCATGAAAAGAAGTTCCAATGTGCAAATACTTGACACCCAAAAAAGGGGATATGTGACTAAATTGTTACTCCACATACCTGACCCCCCAGATCCCAAAATACAAGTTTTGTGTTTGCCACTTCAATACGACCAATATTTAGTCCTACAGTTGGAACAATTCGATCAGGAGGAAGGCCCTCCAAATTTGAGTACAGCGCTTTCAGCTTCTCAAGCAAAGTCTAAAAGGTCATAGTAAAAATAAAGATGTAACTTCAGTTGCACTAAATGGATTGAAGTTATGGATAAACATATTTTAGAAAGCACTGAGAAAAAAGTAACTACTAAAAGAGCTTAAAAAGAGCATTACTGTTTTGCCAGCCTTGTCGATACCAAGAATGAGTACACGAAACTCAGTCTTACTGAACATATATTTCCACAGTCCATAAAACAATGAGAACATTCTATCTCGTTTATTGTCTATCCCTTACGACCTTCAGGTGCAAAAGATAAGGGCTTCATAACACCAAAGAGTATCTCATGCTTTATTACTGAGTCCTGGGAACAGTTGAAAATAGGTGAGGATTTACGAGGCACACAAGAAACAACAAAATCAAAGGTGTAGCTAAGGAGATAAATTCAATTCTTATCAGCAAAACTTACTAAGGTATCACAAGTAACAAGTAAACAATAAATAGTTTAGGTGTCTCTGCAAGCACCTTAGAATAGAGTCAAAATCCATAATGAAATGTAAGCTAACAGAACTTCTATTCAATTAGATATTAACACAAATTCAAACCTGAACAGAATAATTTACGTTTAGAAACTTGATATATTTTCTCCCAATTTCTGGCGAACTAATCAATGCCAGAGCAAACTGTTTTCACATCTTGACTTCAAAATTTGGGAACCATCAATACCTAACTATTCATCTCACCAAGTCATTTCAATTTCCAGTAACTACTGAGCATTCTTCTTCCCAATTCTGCCTTAAATCTTTGTAAAATTCCTATACTTCGTTACCGTTTGAAAACATTCAATAAACATAATTTCCTTTCTAAGATCAACTCTGCAACCCATGAAACATTCAAATTAAATAAAAAAATTCCCAACAACATGCCCAGATTAACAATTGGCCTCAGAACTAGATTTGACCTTTACTTTTAGTATTATAATCACACCAAGTACAGACATCAAGACAACAGAGTTAGATCCAATCAAGTGAATAGATGATCAAGAGTGAGACAGTGAGATCTCATCAGAAAATCAAGAAGACAAATCGAGACAGCCCAGAAGTGTAAAGATACAATAAAAAATGGCTGAGACCCGGCTGTTTATCAGCACGGAAAACCAAAATCCATCACAGAACAACACCAGATAAAACACTAGCTGCTTTACATTGAAAAGAGCCATGAGAATACACAGAAAATATCTTACGATATGAAGAATGCAGAAGAAGAGCTAGCAATTCCTGCAAATAAACTAACGCAACCGCGGGACTTCCCTGTTCTTTTTAACATCGCCTGCGCTTCAGCCCCAAGCGCAAATTCATTTGCCCATCAAGTCTCTTGGTCCAAGATTACAATATTACCCCTAATAAATTTGATGGTCACGATCGCGCCACGTCGTTGGATCCATCAAATCAATAACAAGCATTAACGTTGCATCATCTACCTTAGATTTAAAAGTCCATTAGGGGAAAGTCAAGAAGATGGACGGTTACACTCGTTTGATCCCCTGCGCCCACATCAGTAAGATACCATACGTAGGTTTCATCGTTGTCGAGAGTTGGCCAGGGATAGTTACGTAAAATCAGAAGTCAAAAGAAAATAATATTACAAATAGTATTCAGAGGCAGAAATCAATAAAACTTGAAGAATTCGCAAGCAAGGAGATCGTGTCGAGAGGTATGAAGCTTCTCTTTTCTTCTTATTATTATTTTTATTAGTGAGCTCTGTTTCTGATTCTGTGAAACGAAGATTTGGAATCAGTCAATATTTAAGAAAATTTTAGCCCAGGGGTTAAAATTCTGGTCCAGTTAATATTCATGCTGTATTTTTCTCACTTTTCTCACCAATCAAACAAAGTTCGAGGAGGTTCTCTTTCCGCCGATGTTCTCTTCAATAAATCGCGATCCGATTAATTTTAGGTTTTTCGTCTGTTAAACAGGACCAATGTATTGTTTATGTACATTCAATTGATCCCTTCAGTTACTATATGCAATTTGTTTATGTTCTCTCTACGTTTGTGGTTCAGTTAAGTTCTGTGTTTGATTGGTTGCGTATTTATTTCTTATTCTTCGTTAATCATTTCATTCAATTCAATTAGGACCATGGATATTTAATGGCTTCATTATTCTATTGCTTGAATTGATCAGAGGTAGAATTAAATTTCTGAATTTCAGTTTTATTCTCCCTAGTCTTTTGCTATTTCCCTATTAATCATGTAGCTGTTTAAATCATAGAATTTGTTTATTTAGGGTTTTTGAGCTTAAGAGACTTCTTTCTTAACTTTAACCACAAATATTTCTGTAGAAGCCTCTTATAGTTGAAATTTGGGTGGATACGGAGTTAGTAAATATCAGGGGATTGAAGGAAGCTATGTTGAAATGTGACTGAACATATTTTATAGTTTTTCTTGTTATTATATAGGTTTCTTTGTGACTAATGTTTATCATGTCTCTTGACATTCAGGTAATTTTCGAACTGTCTAGTTTGCTATCTGGTGTTTCAGGAGTTAAACAAGTTTAAAAATGAGGTAATTGTTGCATTTTCTTCAAATAACTTCGCTCAGAAGATTGCTAGGAAATTTTTAGCTTATGTTTCCCCTTTGCATCATAGACTTGTGATTTTCACTGTGTCATAGACTTATCGTTACTACTCACTGGTTCTGTTTTGTACTTACCTACCTCTATACACAGTCATATTCCTCCTTAGAAAATATTATGCCAGCAAAGTTTGTTATTTGTTCATATTTTAAAGAAGTCCATGTCTTCTACCAATTGCTATGCAAATATGTTTAATCTGATTATTTGAAGTTTATTTCAGTAACAGAGGGCGTGTAAAGTGGAATGAAGCTAACCTGGTGGAAATTGAAGCTAATAAACCTGTAAGACAGAAAATCACTGAGCCAAAGACGCCTTATCATCCCATGATTGATGATGATGGTATGCATTCCTTCTACTATGCTTTCTCTTCTGCTAATTCTGTAAAGCCAGTCAGATCTTGTGGGTGTATATATTTATCCATATGTAATATGTGGATACATACACGCATATATGTAGGTGTCATATCTGTATTATGTGTCTTTATAAATCTTACACAATAGTTTCTGTGGATTTGGTTGCCAATTGCTCGGTGCAAGGCTTACCAAGGTTGAGTTTCATTAAATCTTTTTTTTTCTCATAACTGCTTGGTGGTTTGCTTCATTGTTTGATGCTAAAATTTTCTGCTTTGGGGTTGAATAAGGATTTGGACTTGTTTCTCTGTTAATGCATATTGTTTAATCTATTAAATTCACTAAATTCCTTGGCCAGTTGTTAGTGTACATTATCATTGCACAGGTTCCATGTCTCCTGTGCGTGGGTGCTTTGATGACTGTGTTGATGATGCAAAGCATGCTGAAGAATTACGGACCGCTTTAAATGATGTGGCTTCTTCAAGTAGAAAAAGTACCCAGCAATATTGTGGCTGGACATCATCTGAGGATGAGGGAGACCCAATGGAAAAAGATGAAGGTTTGCACAACAATTATCCTTAAGTTCACCGTTTATCTAAGCATATTTGAATCTGTTTACATGTTTAATCATGTGTCTGGATAATTTGAAGGCCACTTATTACATTTTCATTTTCTTCATTATGATTGTTTATAGGACAATTGAGACATCTTTCCATGAGGCATGCCTCTGAGATGTGAGACTAAATTTAATGAAATTGAGTAGGCATAGCCTTCTAGCATACAAATTATATAAATTACAATTATGTAAGAAGTTAGTAAATTGAGGACACGAAGTCAGTTTTGAATTAGTTGAAAGTTCATAAACTATAGGTCATGGTAGGTACTAAATATGAGCTGAAGCTAAATGATCTTTGCTTCACCAGTAATGTAGGAGTTCCTGATTCTCGTTGGACTCCAGATCTGCCTGTCACTTCCTTTTTTTTTTCTTGTTTGAATACAGTTTCTCATCTCCTTCAAAGATTTGTAGTTTCTTTTGCACATCTGAGGCAGCTAATGAAAATACTACTGCCGTTTTACTTTTCTCTGCGCTCGCCTACTCTCCTTCTGCCAGCATTTCCTCATTTATACGTTATCTTTTGATTGGTTTTCTTTTTATCCCAATATTTATGAGGCATTTATAGTGGACTCCGACTGCCTTTCTAGTAACAGATTGTGAGACGGAGAGGAGTGCAAGTTTTAAGGAGCAAAGAAAGGCACATTACGATGAGTTTCTGAAGGTAAAAGAACTCAGGCGCAAGGGTTCTTTCCTTGAGGATGACGATGATGAAGATGAAAACAGTGAGAAAGATAGCAGAGGAGATTCATCTTCGTCAATAAGCGCTGGCGTGAAAGACTTTCACGTGATGGAGGGTGGCAATACTTCCACTGCAAAATCTTCTGTCCCCCTGGGTAATTGAGTTAGAAGCAAGAATGCGGTCCAAAGACACCAAACTTTAAAGTTGACTGCTCCTGGCTTCATTTTAACTGTGAAATGCAATGTTTTGGCATTATTTCTGTTGTTCTTAGTGGAAACCATGGCTTACCTTGTCATTTTTTTTTTTTTCTTTTTCATGTGGGATTTGTAAATATTTTTTAAGACAAATAATTTTGTTTTCTTTAGTGGGCATCAATACCTCTTTTCCACGGGAGTACTTTAAAAAAAAGGAAAAAAAAAAAAAAGCTGACTTATTATAAATCTGGATATTGTTTTATTGTCACGATTGGATTAGATTATAGAACTGTAGTTGTGATTACCATGCTGGTGTAATATCTCTACTCCAAACGATGTCTGCTGAAGTTGTACTTGGGCTCGCTTGGTGACAAATGATCGGAGAGCCATATACTTCCCGGAAGTTGGAAATATATTTGTTTGGATTTCGCGAGTTTTGGAATGGAGTTGGACCTATACATACGTTTTTTACTTTAATTTATACATTCTATCTTAGTATAAGAAGTTCGATGTTACAGTTTCTGCTGCCATTATCTAGATAAAGATGGGAGTTAAGTGGGAATCATTACCAAATGGCCACCAAAACCTCATCCATGTCAACTCTAGCCACCCAGATATGCGAACACATAGCTTCCGTCTTCTACAAACCAACTCACCCTTACCCACCGCCCTTAGACCTCATGGTTACTGAGCTCGTCACCACGGCATCCCAAAACGGCCGTGTTTTCCTCTACGGAGTGGGCCGGGAGGGACTCATGCTCAAAGCCCTGTGCATGCGCCTGGCTCACCTAGGCCTTTCCGCCCATTTCGTCCTCGACGTGACAACTCCTCCCATCACCGCGGCCGACCTCCTTGTCGCTTCTGCTGGGCCCGGTGGATTTGCGACCGTCGACGCGATATGCTCTCTGGCTAGATCAAATGGCGCCAGAGTGTTGCTACTGACTGCACGGCCCGAGGAAGGAACGTGCATGAAGCACGCTAACGCCGTATGTTACGTGGCGGCGCAAACGATGGCGGACGATGAGGATGTGGGTGGGGAGGAAAGTAGAAGGCGGTTGCTTCCGATGGGAAGTTTGTATGAAGGGGCGATGTTTGTGCTGTTTGAGATGGTGGTGTACAGATTGGGTGAGGCTCTGGGTGAAAGCCCTGAAGCGGTTCGGTCTCGCCATACCAATCTTGAATGAGTAAGAAAAAGCCAAAGCTAAGGGTATATTTCCATGTTTTCCGTTTCAATAAAAGTTTCAATAAGAGTTTTCTCAGGGAATTAATGTGGAAATTTAGTCGGGAGTGGTTTTTCAATTCACTGTTTCTGCACACTTAGAGGGTGTTTGATAAAAAATTCTCAAAATTATTTTCCCAGCAATTTTATTTTTGTTTGGTTCTATTTTGTCTTTTACTTTTTAACGTTGGTTGACACTAGCCAACACTGAATCATGGTGGAGTAAATATTGCACAGCCGTCAATTTTGACTTTTCAAACGCAACAACTATGATATAGGGAGGCTCTGTTTAAGTAAAATCATTTTAATTTCAATTTAAAGTTATATTTGATTTTTTGGATCTAAACTAAAATGATGAACAATCTCAGACCACCTGTACTTCGCACACATCCTAAAATGAGTCTCCCGACAGAAAGTCCGAGTACAATGAAATTACGAGAGTCAGTCTTCAAAGAAAATTAGAAAAATAAAAAATTCACGACGATGGTAGTAGAAATGTGCGTACTTCATCGGATGCAAGTCGTAAGTTCACCGTCAGATAATTAGACAAAGCGACATGTAGCAAAGTTATTTGAAGAATGTTATGAACTTGAATGAATATTTTTTATGGTGGAATTGAATTTTTCAATATAAAAATAATGATCTCTTAGTTTATTGAGCAATTTGTAGAGATTTAAATACGTGATATTTTTATGATGACTGCAAGCGTGCAGTGCCGGATGACAGAAACTTGCGGCGCCATTGTTCTGCGGCATGCTTTAATGGCGCTCTGAAGCCAATGTCGACGAACTGCCGCAAAAAGTTTTATGTTGCAGTGATTGAACTTCCATATATTATATATATATATATATATATAATATATCTGATAGAAATATATTTGATTAAATTCGGGAATTAAAGTTTTTATGATTTTAACCCGCAGTACGCACGAACCACAAGTAATTGTGGATGCGGAGAAAAAAAAAAAAAAAGATCCTGATATGTTTGACGATAAATAAGTTTTAAAAAATAAAAGAAAATGAAAATATAACAGTCAGCATTTAAGATTTTTATTTGTTTCTGGTCCAAGAAAGGAGAAGACTGTTGTGGGTGATGACCAAAATATCTACACCTCCTCGAATATGTATATGTATATATTATATTATATTATTATACTAATATGAAAACACACCCATTTTATCCATCCCATGTGTGTTTTGGATTTTTATATGATTTGTTTCAATGCGTTACTATTTAAATAATTAAATGACAGCATGCATTAGATATTTTCTTCTGTAGAAATTTTTCTCTCAAGGAAAAAATATCCCAAACATTACGTACATCGATAGATATAAATATGTAATTCACCATGCTTCGTGAACAACAGAAATATAATGATGCCCCTGTATTTGAGTAGCACCTGGTCCCAACTCATCATCACCCTCATTTTTTTTTGCTTTTCTTTTTGTTCCAAACTCTTAATTTAACCTAATGGGTTCTTAATTCATAATTAACGAAGCACACGTGGTTCCCTGATCTGGCGAGTGCCGCTCCTTCCATACTCTCATCCGTTTCTCTATATATATCCTTATAAAACTGAGCCGGCGCTCCCCGCACGGGCTTGGGGCTGTCTTCCCAAAACAATATCACCCTCGAATTTTCAACTCAACGCTAAGGACAAACCCAGGAGAGAAAAAACAAAAAACAAAAAGAGAGGGAGATTTAACCCGGCGACGGCGGTTGTTAACTGGTGGACATACATACATGGAATCGCAGGTGGCCAGCGAGCAAACGGAGTCATGGACTGACGAGAAGCACTTGAGGTTCTTGAATAACATGGAGGCGGCTTTCGTTCTCACCATGCTGGCGGATAACGGTCGTCTCCTCCCACTCGATCGTCACCTTCCCGACAGCTCTGAGTCGACCTTGGATTTGAAAACTCTCCGACGGAAAAAGCATGCCACCAACTCAGGTACTTTTTCTTTTTCTTTTTTATTCTTGCGTTTTCCCTTATTAAGAATTAGTGAAGAAAAACCATTCTCTTACTCACACTTCCCATCTGGGTTTGTCGTTTTTTTCAACAAGTTTGCATTTTTTAAATCAACCGTCTCGAGGTTAATTTCCTTGTTATTCCAGAATAATATGTCATCGGGGGTTTTAATCAGTGGGATTTGTTACTGCAAAATGAGGAAAAAATTCAAGTTTCCCACTGGAAATAATAATGTGGTTAATTACATATATATGTATGTATGTATGTAATTGCATTAATGTGTTAATTTGAAGATCTTATGGGCGTTGTGGGGTCTGATGGTCTGAGGCATGTTAAAGAGTGGTGAAATACTGACCCATGAATTATGTATATATATATATTATCGTCTGCATTACTTAAAACGTGGAAGAAAGAGCACGACGACCTACCAAAAAGATCAACAAAATGCCGAATATGCCTCCAAGATATTTGTTGCACTTTACGATTCTTTTTCTCTTTCCTTTTTAGGGTTTGAGGTTTTATTTTAACAATTTCTCACTTAAATATTGATTTATAATGCTACGGCCTTTTCGGGTATTACATGTCAGTTGATTTTTTGGGTACGACTACGAGAACCAGAGAGAATGGTAGGCCTGACAAGAGAAGCAGGAGACTTTCATCTCAGCCGTGCGATTCATCACAAGATCAGGTAGGTGACATAATCGATTCCGTAAACATCATAATCACATCTATAAACCCACTAAATAATCATATATTTACACATATGAAAACACATGTAGCCCCCGCAGAGTACGTCGCGAGAATAGTTAATACACTGCACCAGCATCCAACATGGTTCGCATGATCATCATCACATGGATATTGTACTGATGAAAATAAAATGAGTTCGATTCCTCTTGTCTCCAATCCACAACCCACGTTCTATTCCGATTAATAACATCTTTTCAAAAAAGTGTTTTTGACGTTGAAATTATATCTTCGTTTAATTCTTTCATTATTTTTGGTCTATTAATGCTTTTTTTTAATAATAATTAAAAAAAAAAAAAACTCATTTATATGTATATATATATATATATATGTTTAATCCACAGGTGGTCCCACATTCTGAATGCAGAGGTGATAAGGATGAGAAAGACCCTCCAAAATAATGTGCCAGTTGCTTCCATGGCACCTGTCAACTCATGAGAAAGATTCTTGTTGTTCATAGCAACGGCAGTGTATTCCTCTTTTTCTTATATATATATATATACATTTTTTTTTCTCTTTTATCTCTTTCTTTTTCATTTGTTAGAGATGATGGGTTCTTTGTATAATATATATATATATATATATATATTTATACTAGTTTAGTAGTGTGCAGCAGCTGAACATTTTGTTGGTTGATCATGTAGGTAGGAACGTTGCGTGTATTATGTGAAGTTGGCAAAAGAGATATTTTTATTTATTAATGAGCATGATCAGTCTTTATTGGCTAGCTGAAAGCTGGATTTACCTGTTTATATATATATATATATATGTTATAAGTGTTAAAAATAGTTTATTATTTGAAAAATCAAAGTCGGCAGCGTGAAGATTTGAGAATGCCTTCTAGCATGGCATTAGGATGACGACAGTAGAATTAGACAGATGTTTTTTATTTGTTTTTTGCGAATTTATGAAGGATTTTTAGAGGAAAGCTTAATTTGCTGGTGATAATTTGTATCTAGGAAGATACATACATATATATATATTCTCAATGGAAAGTAATTAAGTTTACAAATAACCGTCTGTTATTAAAATGAAGTAAAACAATGCTGAGAGATATGATAGTTATAGATACATGTATGTGTGTAGGTCGATATATGTAATAATATGTAAAGCTGTAGCTATTGATATTTTTAAGATTAGGGTGAAAAAATTAAAAGGTATAATATAAATGTACAGAATAGGACTTAGGAGATAAAGGAGATGGAGACAGGGATAAAGAAAGAGATCTGAATCTTGATATGTTAATTAGCAAAACCTTATCTTTTATGATGACAAGAGTTGGTTGCTTAATCTTTTCATATATATATATATATATATATATATAATAACTATGCAATTGGACTTATCTATCTATATATATATATATATATATACATACAAGTACTATCTACAAGTATAGCAGTGTTAGATCCTTGCATGGCAAAGCCACTTGTGAAACTTAAGTTGCTCATCAGCATCGCGATCAATTATTTATTATCTGGAAAAGCATGTATGAACGGAAGCAAAAACATCACGTCCACGACAGACGACAAACTTTCGACCCCAATGCATATATATATATATATATATCATGATTAGATAGATGATATTAGTATACAATCACATATATCTCGATGCATTCTTTCCATTATTTAAGCTGAGATCAAATTTCACTTCCTCCTTCGTATACTTATAATATATTTATCGCTAGATATAAGTACTGCATGCGCGTATCGGCATATGTGCATAATACTCGTATGTTTATGTACATATATATATGTATATATGTATATAAATACAGTGTTAGGACTGACTTTTACTGTACATGCAGCTTCTTATTCGTGGTGTATGTATCATGTGCTTGGATGAAATTAGACTATCAGGCGACAGAATAGAGTTCAAGCCCATCACGAGTTACCTTCTCTTCTTGGGCTTGGGTGGCCCAATTTTAAGTGATTATTTGGCATAACGAAAATCCCAATAAATAAATTGACTATAAATAATCTCAGTTAAGGAACTTAATTTTGGTTAGCCAAACACGACTTTAATCTAACTTTCTTGAAAATTATTTCTTTCCGCAACTCTAAACTCAATTAGACCCATAATTAAATTATTTTCCGATACTAATTTCAATAGTTAAGTGTGAATTAAGATTTAAATCATAATATTAAATGAATATGTAACAAATTAAACAAGAGGATGCACGTGAAAAGAATCCTTTGCAAATACTAATGGACATTGAACTGAATGAAATAGACCACGTGCCGAAATCTACATTAAAGAGGAGTCCAAAACGCTGACGTTTTGTTGTACTCCACACAGCTACATTTTCTTTGACTGTGATCATGTAGTGATTTTGTATAGCTACATATTCTTTGATTTGTCCAACATATTTTTTTACTTTGATCTTGCGGTGATTTGTAAATATAATCTTTAACTCTAATCCTACAGTAAATTTGTGTATGCAAATATTATAACGTCAACTCCACAAATCCTTAAACTTGAAATTCTAACTGTTAAAAGAAACACATGGAATCAAAGTGGAATCTAGATAGATAGAGAGAGAAAACGATGGAAATGCATAAGAACCTACTATAAATGTTAGTGTACGAGAGTTGTTTCAACCTTTCCTCGCGTACGTCCATTCAGGAAGGCCACTATCAACTTCAACAATAAAACTTTTGAGAGTTTTTGCTACTTCTCTACTCTTCAATAAGTCGAGCACTCTGCCACTAAAGTGGTCTTTAATAGACTTCAAAGATCCTAATAGGTACTTGTGAGGAACCCACAATATCTGTATTAAATGATCAAACCAGCATTTATCCAGAAAGGCTAAAGATGCGACCTTAAATGCAACGTGCATAGTTGAAGACTCGATCAAACAACGATCATGATTTGCTCAACACCATTTATATTTTTGATTTTATTATTTTTTTGTTCTTATTTGTGTCACACAGGTAGGTAGTTTTAATTGTAAATTTATATATTTAAAGAATTTCAAATTTATCAATTAAATATATCAATTTTTTTTTTCAATTTTCTACTAGTATTTTCTCACCATAAGGAAAAAAAACAAACCTGAATCTCTGGTACTCTGATTGTGATCTAACATTAGTATTAGAGTTAGATCAAACATGGCCTCTAAGAAAGAACATATAAAAAACTTAGAAATCGGTCTCAGTAATTTGCAAGACAACTTTAGTTGGATGGAGATTAGGATGAACGATAAAATCTGCATCATCAAAAAAACTCTCAAGAAGTTGATATTGTATATATTACGATGTCATCTCAATAAAATAAATAAATATAAAATAAAATCAATTCAATGTCGTCAGACATGATGACTCTTACTATTGACTTATAATATATTTACAAAATAATAAAATTTATGTTTTTAATAAAATTTAAATTTATAATATTTAAATAAAATACAAAATTTTTAACTATTAAATTATTATATTTTTATATAAATATATGGTTATTTAACTGAGTATTG